>NC_056727.1:1179382014-1179519514 GCF_019279795.1 Protopterus annectens
GACCTACACTCCTTTCTCGCAGACACACTTCCCGCTTTTAATGCTTCTTTCGAACACGATGCCAATACAGGACTGCCCCTCGCGAAGTGGGGACGGTTGGTGACCTTAGTCGCTACTCCTGTGTCGCGCTACGCGCGCTGACATGCTGCTATACACCTTCTCTGACTATGCACACTCACAGCACATTGCTGTACGGGACATCGGTATTACAGCCGCCGTGATCCTTTGTTCCTTGGACAGGTAGCATACCCCCAGGCGCGGGTTTTTATTTGCATTCTCTGTTTAGTTGGGACGGGTACTTTGTTGCATACTTCCGCGGACATTTCATTCTGCACGGCCATGGCTGCAGCCATTTCTATTCTGGGGCGGACTATGGCAGACAGCACGCTAGGGTTGCTCTTCGCCTGCTCTGCTTAAACACGCCCCTACCGACGATCCCCATTTGGGCTCGCCACGCATAATTCACCACGCATGGCATTACGCCTGTGGTTACGGTGCACTCATTAATATGCATATGGCGCTACTGGGCGCCAAGCTATGTAATGCACCGCCATGCAAGAAGCCTTTACTGCCGCCTTGCTATGCCAGCTGAAGCCATGAATCCCGGGGATTATTTATGTCAATAAATGGAGTGCATGTGTTACGCAGAATGTACTTCAACATATTGATATCTGCATGTGCGTATGCATATATACCTATTACGTACTAGCTGACCTACACGGGCCACTCCATTGGAACTGGCGCAACCAACCCTGGCACTCCTGCATCCATAATCGCATAGCCATAGTTTCTCCACCCCACCCGTGTTGAGTTTCCACGCGTAACAGCCAAAATCCACCTGATATCGCAGCCATGACACACCTTTACACATTGCCCTCTCCAGAGCATTTGGGGCCCTACACACATTTTGTACCACCTCGTGTATTCACAGGGTCTCCCGACATTTATATTTGCATATACGTGCCTTTCCTGGTGTTATGGATTACGGCCATTTGCAGGTTACAAGTGTAGGTGGTCACATCATGAACTACATTCCGTCTGTGTGCAATGTTGACGTAGCAGTTCAACGATATTATGGCCACTGGTATAACCCTGCCTCTGGTGTGAATAGTGATGCTCTACTCAGTCTTGGGCAGCTTTATCTGACATATGCTGCAAGCACTATATAATACCATAGTTGCTCTAGATTCCCTTCACAACCCTTGTGTATGCTTTATTCTTTCGGTGTTCATTCTTACAGTATATATATATATATATATATATATATATATATATATATATATATATATATATATATATATATATATATATATATATATATTTCTTTATTTTATGTCTGTGAATATATATCTATACAGACACACACACACACACACACACACACACACACACACACACACATATATATATATTATATATGTGTGTGTACGTGTGCATGTGTATGTGTGTGTGTGTGTGTGTGTGTGTGTGTGTGTGTGTGTATATATATATATATATATATATATATATATATATATATATATATATATATATATATATATATATATATATATATATATACATATATGTATATAAGTTACATCTGTACATAACAACATACATTTGCTATGCTGGGAGCTGCTTACACCCATGCAGGCGCACTTGCATATGCTTAGTGTGAGTTACATATGTTTACTGCCATTTCTTTGTTTTTACGTGTGCCTTATTCATTATGACAGTACCACTTTGATTGAAGGAATCTTGTTAATGGCCCCATGCGAAACACACGTTCACCTTTATATGTTTAAATGTTGGCTTTACAGCACAGAGGTATTCATTACACAAGAAAATGATATGTGCTATAGTCATACTTGAACCGGGAGTGCCTTTACGTTAGGCGGATGCTCTAACCACTACACTATTGGTGTTCTGCTTCATTTATATGTATACCCATGATTCATAGCTACCCTAACATACGCCTCATCGCTTCACTTACACAGCAGGCATCCATTCTCCTGCTGGGAAAACTGCAGTTCTACACATGCGACATTCCCTATTCCCTACTGCTCTGGACCCATGCTGCATGTTTACTCACTCCAAGGATATTCAGAACTCCAAAGCTTATAATCCTGGCACATACGTGTGTTTGAGTGTTAGTGTGTTCATGTGTTGATCCCAGTTTAGGCTTGTCTGACTGGTGACCGCAACTGCCCTGTACCTGTTCAAATATCAGACGTAGCACATGGATAGAGTTGGTCCCAATTTTAACATTCTACCTGTGTTTACAGACGCAGGGGTTTGGACACCTCTTACCAGATTATTATGTTGGCACTACATAATACAGGGTGGCGGGTGTTTCCACTACATAATACAGGGTGGGGGGTGGTTCCACTGGTGTTTCCCTTCACATTTATTATGAATGCTTTATTGTGACCATGTTCATTCATTCATATATATATATATATATATATATATATATATATATATATATATATATATACATATCTCTGTCTGTACATACACCTGCATACCTATTTATACTTCCCATTTAGTTCAATGTACACCACGCATCCCCATTGCCTTTACCTCCCTATATCCAAAAGATATTATTCTGGCCATCACTTATGACTTCACTACAGGTATTCAATAGTACTGTCAACAAATGTGACAGTTGGTTGGTGTACATATGTGTACGGACCTCTCAAACACTCAGGGACTAATTTCAACAGTGACAGGGACAAGGCAATGACAAATCAGGGACAATCACGGACACTTCTACAATATTAGTACTATTAACTTGAAACATGTTGACATATTCAGAGCATATGTATTAATACTTATTTTCTGAAGTTAAAAGCGTCTATTACTCTTAATTATTGTCATTATTCATTCACATGTCATTCAACACCTTTCCTCCAAAGGTCACTGGTTTTATGAGTGATTAAGAGGCTGGCCAGTTATTGTGCGAATGCTCTGACCATTGGTAGGGTTGCCACATTTTCATATGTCCAGGATGGGATATATTCTGGACACACCAGATTGTTTAGGCTAACACATACCCATGGTCAGTACAGGGTTTAGAACATTAATTATTTTCCTAGATGAGAGACTATTCCTGTAGCACTTTAGTTGCTTATTCTGTTTCTTGTACGATTTATGTATTTTACATCCAGAAATAACTGTTTTAGGCAACTGTTACATGAAATATGGTACATAGTTATTTCCTACAATCACAGGGCATTTGCCATTGTATCATTCTTGGTCAGGACACACCTACCCAAACAGGGACTGTCCCTCACAAAGTGGGACAGGAGGTACCCTGCTTACGTCAGCGTTTTAATCACCCTATTTCCAAGTGCCACTATGCGACTGTGTACAGTATATTTTCTCGATAATTCATGTGGGGAGACGTGCATCACGGGCAGGTGTTTGTTCCTGGGTAGTAGGTTCTGCATGACCGGCAGGAGGCTGAGCAGTCTCGTGAACCACTACAGCATATACGACTTGTGTCCAGATGTCTACAGGACTGGACATCGTGTTGTGATACCAAGTCTGATGTTTACACAGGATACTTATCCCATGAGGGATATCCAAAAATTGAACAAGCAAACAACCTTCAATTTTTTTGGACTTACGAAAATGTGATAGGGTTTTACATGCAAGGATACATAGTTTTCAATCCTGACACTGCCTAGGGTGACACTGCCTACTACATATGAGTAGTGATCACTCTGTGTAGTTATGGCTGCACCAAGCTAGTAGCCCGAGTATGGCTGGATTTGGTGGACATTCAGGAATGGGGTTGGGTTGTGTGCTGTAGAGGGGATGATGGGTATTCAATTATGCATCCAGGTGTGTTGCAGTTCGATGGCTCAGTTCCATCCAGACCATTCTATGGGTATGTGCCGGTGACATTTCTGTACATGTGTATCACACATTTTAATATTCATATGTTTGTGTGATTGTGTTCTACAGTATGGCCTGTCAGGTTGTATTGTGGATGTGTATGTTTGTTCTTTGTGTTTCTTTCTGATTCACCCACTGCTCCCTCATACACCTCCAGTTCACCTATTGTGCATCCAACACAGTCTCGCCTTTGTGGATTATAACATTACCCACCCCCCCACACACACATATTCCGCACACTCCATCCATCCCTTCTTTGGATGATGGCCCATGGCATGGTCAAGGGAACACATTGCATACACTACTTATCACCGGTACCTGTATGGTTGTGAGGACTACTCTAGCATTTTTCATCTTCCACATGCTATACATCACGCACTTAGGTACATGCAAATACTTATCTTTCATGACATGGTAGGTACACCCTGGTAATACCCGTTCAACTTTGACACATCCTGACAAGAACGGCTTGGACCAGAGATGGGCAGATTTTGGCCGAATGCTCTGACCATTGGTAGGGTTGCCACCTTTTTCTATGGCCAGGATGGGATATATTCCGGACAAAAATCAGATTCTACAGGACAACACATATCCACGGTCAGTACAACGGATAATACTTTTGTTTTATGCCTACATGTTAGCTTATTGTTGTAGCAGTTTATATGCTCCTTCTGTTTTGTTTACTTGCTTATTCTATTTCTTGTAACATGTGGTATGTTACATACGGAAACAACTATTGTATGTGACTACTACATGCAATGTGGGACATAGTTATGTCATACGGTGGCAGGATATTTTACATTTATAATGGTTTTGGTATGGACACAACTGCCCAGCTGTGTACTGTCCCTCACAATGTGGGACAGGTGGTAACCCTGACCATCCAGCTATAGACTTAGCTATTGGTGGCGCCCTAACATGATGCGTTTCACTTCCACTTGGTATAACTATCAACACTGCATTAGAATACGGGCACACGGTTTTAAATGTCATTTGTTTGAGGGATGGAGACTCGATATTCGTTAACGTGCATTTGTATTTGCTTCTTAATTTTGTGCTCGCAAGAATTGTCTTGCATGCTTTGCATACGTTTCAGCATCCACGGACACTGACAGGTGTGATTACTATTGCAGGCAGAGTGTAATATTCAGCATTTTAGGTTGCACGTCAACAGCCGACATTTCCACGCCTCTGTGCGGCACTTCGACATGCCCCATGCACTCGCACTTGTTTCCTGTGCACGTGGATGTGGCGGCAGCACTCCTTCATTAATATGCATATGGCGCTACTGCACCATCTGCATGCCGCATGGTCGATGCAAGCCTAATGCCGGCCTTGCGCCAAGCTTCATGAATCCCGGGGATTGTCTTTGAATTGCTCAAAAATGCACAATCGTGCCCACTCCCAAAACCTCGCAGTTACTTCTACATAACGTTGTGGACATGCCTAAGCAACTGCAGGCATCATCATGCATGCACAGTTAATCCTATGGCATGGGGGGGCTGCAATTCCACATCCTACCTAATGTTGTCACTGTAGTGCATGCTGTAATTATGGTTTAGAACCCAAGCAATGCTGCACAGCTATTGCTGCCATTTTTCACACCTTACAGTCCATTGTACAAATCCCACTACATGGTAACCATGTTTGGCATACCCACCATAGCCAATGCAACTGAATTAGCCCACATGACATGACAGTTTGCAAGCTGGGTTTACTGTTGTGCCTGTGAGATGCCAGCCATATTTCATTGCTATTTATTTATGTATTAAGCATGTCTGGTCAAGGTGAGAGTACTACAACTTGCAGGGCTCAGTGTTGGTGTTGTGTGGAGGAGACCATTTATGCCCTCATAATCACTGCCAATATTTACTTCAAGAGGGCTATGAAGACCCCTACTATAAAACAGATGGATGGTATTCTTTAACCAGAACAGTGACACCTGCTACCAGAATCCCCTGCAATGGTGAGCAATGTCACCATCATTGCAGCAACATCAAGTGATGGCATCCCAACCTGTTTGACTGGTGGGAGGCTGAGGTTACAGCTACCCCACCAGAGATGTATGGAAATTATTTTTTTCTCACCTACAGGTACATACTGGCAGTATGTGGTATACAGATCTTACATATCTCTGTTCCTCTTATAGCTCCTGAATCAATAGCAGAAATTGCACAGCTGCACAGAAGAAGGTCTGAGTGTCTTCCCAGGTGCCAAGGTGAGTACCTGTGCATGTTACAGTACAGGTTAGTTCATAGATTCATAGGTTCATACTAGGCTATCTGCCCTAGGGCATTTATAAGCCTAGCCAGAGTGTGTTTGGCTTTCACCACCCATTTTAAATAAATTTTGCTTTGCCCTTTTTCGAGGTTAGTATACTGTGCCTCTGTCTAACAGTGACACAGAAGTGATACCCGGGGTAAACCAATGATCTCCCATCCACTCATCAAGATTCCTCTTGAAGAGAGTCAATGAGAGACTCTGCCTAACCTGGACTGGGATTTTATTCCAGAGTGAAGGGAGCCTCTGGGTTATGAATCTGTCCCTCCAGCATGTCCTATTTATTTCAGTGCTGAGGTGCAAGTCTCGCGAGCATGTAGCTCGATGGGATTTGGATTTTCTGAGGTGCAGCATGTCCATTAATTCTGGGTTGGACATGGCTTTATATGTCAGGCACAGATCGCCTCTGAGCAGGCGGTATGCCACTGAGTAGAGCTGGAGTTTCTTTAACTGGGCAGCATATGGCATATGTTTGAGCCCTTTGATCCTCTTGGTGAGGTACATTTGGGGTCTTTCCAGTTGCTGCAGGTGTCTGGTAAGGTACATCCCAAAAGGGGCATTGTACTCAATTATGGGCCTGATGAGGGATGAGTAAAGAGTCACGATGACCTCCCCTGATCTAGATGTGAATCCCTTCATGATTAGGTGGGCTATATAAAATGTTTTTCTAACCACTTTGGCCACGTGGTTGTCAAATGAGAGATCGCTATCAACTTGGGTCCCCAGGTCCCTAATTACTTCTTCTGTACTTAATGGATTACCACCTATGTGGTAATTTGTGGGCACTTTGTATTTGCCAAAGGGGATGACTATATACTTTTTGACGTTTAGCTTGAGGCCATGGCTCTGGCACCAGTTGTCTGTTTCTATGAGGCCCTTTTGGAGGATGCTTGTGCCAGCTGGAGAGTCGATTATGGTGCCCAGTTTGCAGTCATCTGCGAACTTGGTCAGCCACAGTCCTTCTGTGTTGGCCTGTACCTCCGAGAAATATATACCAAACAAGAGAGGTCCCAGGACTGAGCCTTGTGGGATGCCACTTGTAACTGGTTTGGAGTCTGACATGGCTCCAGCATGTGGGTTCTGTCCTTGAGCCAGTTTGCAACCCATCTAGTGACATAGGGGTTTATATTTAAGCTGGTGAGCTTATCTATAATGCCCGAGTGGGGTATTGTATCAAAGGCTTTTGCGAGGTCCAGGTAGGCTGTATGGACCACCTTCCCCTCGTCAATGGCCTTGGTGACTGTTTCAAAGAAATCGACCAGGTTTAAGAGGCAGGATCTGCCCTTAACAAAGCCGAACTGGGTAGGATCCAGTGTCTGTAGGTCCCCAATATCTTTATTTATGAGGTCCATGATGATCCTTTCCATAGCTTTGCAGACCAAGCTAGTCAGGCTTATGGGGTGATAGTTTCCAGGATCCGTTGAGGCACCACCTTTGTGGAGAGGGACCACTGTTGCTGTACCCCACTCTTTGGGTACATATCCTGTAGTAAGGCTGAGATTGTACAGTAGTTTTATGTTTGGGTTTAGCTCTTCTTGGAGTTCATGTAGGTGGCAGCCTGGGACACCATCTCATCCCATTGAACTGTGTTTTTTGCTGTGGAGAGGGCAGCTCTTACCTGAGCATCTGAGATGTCAGGGGGGCAGCACTCTGCTGTGATAGATATTTGTCCTTTTGGTGGGGGGGGGGAGTTTGCGCTGAACCTGTCAGCTAGGATGTTGGCAATGTCTGTGGGTTTGGTGTATTTTTTGTCATTTTGGACTAACTCTGAGCATATCTGGGAATTCCCACCCAGGTTCCTAACATAACTAAAGAAAGCCTTGTGATTATCCTTAGTGTCCTGTGCAATTTTTCTCTCGAAGCTGGCCTTAGACGATTTTATGAGTGCCCATAGTTTTTTGCTAATACTGATCAGAGATGCCTTCCCTTTTTGGGATTTTGCTCTATCATGTAGTAGCTTCCTC
Source organism: Protopterus annectens (assembly GCF_019279795.1). NCBI lineage: Eukaryota > Metazoa > Chordata > Ceratodontiformes > Protopteridae > Protopterus > Protopterus annectens. The sequence continues at coordinate 1,179,390,144 of NC_056727.1, forward strand.
CTTCTATTGTATAGTTTGTTTATGGCTGGGGTCCACCAGGCAGGAAGTCTGCCTTTGGAGGATTGGGTCTTGGTTTTATTTGGGATTGCATGATCCATGCATTCCTGAAGGTGTTCATAGAATGCGTTTATAAAGGATTCTGCGGTCTGGGCCATATTTTCCACAGGCCCGGGGGCTTTGAAGGATTCCACCACAGTTTTGAGGAGTGTAAAATTTGCTTTAGAGAAGTTTTTCACTGTGGTTTTCTGGGCAGGGGTGGGGTCGGGATGTGAATATCCAGTGAGATTAGTTTATGGTGTGATCTTAGAAGTGAGGGATACACTTCTGGTATGGAGCATAGAGTCCCCATGTTGGTGATGATCAGGTCCAGTATGTTTTCCCCTCTCGTGGGAATGGTAACAAGTTGTTCCATAGCATTTGAGTTTATAAATTCTAGGAACCTTTGGGCTAGGGTGTTGTAGCTAGAGTAATGCTCCCAGTCTATGTTTGGGTAGTTGAAGTCACCCAATATAATGGTGTTTGGAGAGACCTTCATATTTTCCAGTGTTCTCAGGAAGGCCGAGTGGGGTTCCTGGGTTTGGGAGGGTGGTCCGTAGCAGGCTAGAAACTGGAAGGCAGTTTTTATCCACTGTTAGTTGCACATGGATAGTCTCTGATGCTTTGTGCTGTGCCACCAACCTGGAGGTGTGGGTATCTTTGACGAATATTGATACTCCCCCTCCTTTTGTGGTTCAGTCCAAGTTTTGGGGCCGAAAAGCATGGTATGAGGTATAATCTGGTAGTGCTAGGGTGCTCTCGGGAGCCTTGAACCAGGTTTCTGTTATTGCACAGATATCGATGTTCGCCATGCTAAGGAGAGTTTCGAGTGTGTGCATCTTGAGTTTTAGACTTCTGGCATTGAGTAGCATTACTCTTAGTTTCTTATCCCTTGTGATACCTATGGAGGTGGGTTTGTCTTTTGAGCCTTGCCTAAAAAAGGCACTATGGGGGTAGCAAGAGCCTTTGCCAATATACCAAAGCACAGGGGTGACAGGTGCAAGCCGTCCCTAGCGAAGCATCGTGGCTTGTCGAGCATGTCATCCCAAGCTGACAGGCATTGGATCCCCTTTGAATGACACCAATACTTAAGCCAATTGTTGAAATTGATCATCTTGTCTTCATATTGTGGCCTCATTCTTGGTGAGGGTAAGATGCTACTCAAGGTCAGGGTCATACCGGCATGGGCTACATGCTCAGAGAGCTCCTCTATGTCTCTTTTCATGTAGTCCAGGGAGGTACGTCTCAGGTCATTCACACCAGCATGGACAATGACTGAGTCATATTTGTACTTGCCTTGGAGTGACCTGAGTGCTTGTGTTATGTGGCAGATCCTAGCGCCCGACAGGCAGCTCACCGTGACCTTCTCCTTGTTCAGCCTGGTGAGTGGGATGTCAGTGTGCCTGACGATAGAGTCACCTATTACAACTGTATCAGGTGTGTTGTTTAGCCTTAAGGGCTGTGACTGTTCGGCACACTGGCTTTGTGAGCTATGTGTTGCACGTGTTTTGTTTTGGGGTAGCGGTTGCTTGGGTGTCTGCTTTGGAGGTCTCTGCTGCTTAGGCAGATTTTTATTTAGAGCCTCCGAGTATGTTTTTGTGTGTTTATGTGTTTGGTTTGCTGTCGTGGTAGGTCTATGTGAGACTGGAATTGTAGTAAGTGTGGTTTCCTTGTCCTCATGACTGGTTACGCCAGTCCTGAGTTGAGAGAGCTTAGCCTCCAGTTTGGCTATATGGTTGCATCTCTCACATGTTTTGGAATTTGTTAGGAGGAGGAGAGGGTTGTCTGTGTACATGAGGCAGTTGTAACATTGCCTCAAGATTCCCAGATTCACCAGCTGGACCGGAGATTAACAACTGACCTTTGGACATGCTAGAATAGTATTGGGAATTCCTTTATAAATGAAAAAAAGGGCCAATGGGGAACAAGGTACTCAAGGGGAGTTTGTGAGAGTCTAGTGCTTTTAATTTTTTATTGCTGACTTATATAATTGCTTTAGTGAGCAAGTGCCAGGTAACTTAAATGCAAAAACGACAAACAGTAACTTTCTTTCAAGTGAAACAAGGAAATAATTACAGTAAGCAATGCAGATATCACTAGGGATCCACAGAAGCGCTGAAAAGCCACATTTTAGGTGGAATTAGTGTTTAAGGGAAATAAAAAGCAAACAAACAACAAGCATACACACAAAGATGGATTCAGCAAGCCTGGATCTAGTCTATGCTACAGTAAACAAGGTGTACCAATTTCAGTAAGAAACAGTTCAAATATGCAGGCACTATAATCCTTTAACCAGAAATTCCCAGCTCAGAAGGGCAGAGTCCAGCCTCTCCTCCCACAAGAGTGCAGACCACAAACCTTCTTAATGTAAAATAACTGGCCTGAAGCACAAGTGCTTAAACCAGAACTAATACACTTTTAGAATAACAGACACTGAGCCCTCAATCAGCAGTTCCCAACTTAGAAGGATGTAAGCTACCTGTCCTGCCACCACAGTGCAGACCACAAACCTTAGTTAGTGTACTGTTACAACTTGGCACAGATATACAAGTTGTAGATTGTCAGATAGTATGTTGTAAACTTGTAGTGCTAGTCTATAACTGTAACTTTTGTCCTTCACTGCCCATTCATTGCCCAAGTACAATAGTGCAAATGTATGTGTGTGTTTGATGCTTAGTGGCTGTTTGACCGAAGCTTCACTGGGAAAGTCAAAGTAGCTTAACATGTTAAGGCATCACTTTTCAGACTGCATGCTCTGATTTATGAGAGGTCACCTCTGTTTTCCATCATCATTGATACTGTAGGGAAGGTGTTTATTATAGGTAGTGATGAGTACAGTAACAATCAGAATATAAGACAATAATACACATGACCAGAATTCTTTCACTGTATATGTACTTTGTTCTCTCCCATTCTCTTTTTTTGCTATTCTTTCTAATACATTCTTTTGGTTTGTTTTTATGTTCTTTTCTTCCATTTATTTTAGTTATGTATAGCACTATATGGACCAGTGTCTGTTACTCCAGCAAGGACCACCAGAACCCTCCCAGAGGCACCATTTAACCCATCTATGGGCCAGCATGGCATTTAGGTTTTCTTCAGGAAAAATTGAGGCACCATCACTTAACCCATTTAGTCTCCAACAATGAATGGTAATATAACTTCAAATTTATTATCTGCATTAAAGATAATTAAGCCAGATTTCTGCAATAGTGTAGATGTCAAAATACTCCAGGCAGAAGAAAGCTTATAAGTTAACATTTTTATTGCTGAAGCTTAAGGGATTTAGCAAATTCACTTTGTACTTGGATATTTTGTATGTATTTTTCAATATTTTTCTTGTAGAATTTGAAAATACCTAAAGAAGATACAATGGGAATGAAGAATTTCTTGTTCAGCATTTGTACTCTCCTGGGGAACATCTAAAGCCTGCCCATTGCAATACACTCTAGCAGCATGTGCACTTCACTGCATGTTGTCAGGGCGTCAGTCTTCTGTCAAGACATGCCCTTAGCCACTAAATGAATACTAGAATTTTGTCTTTAGATTCAGGTGCCACATATGGTGATGACAGGATTTCCTTAAGCAGATGTTTTTCCCACACTGTCGACTAGGATATTCAGGGAAAGAACCATGGCCTACTGCATATCCATGATGAAGGTCCTTCATGGGGATACTAGCTATTGTCAGTCTATCTCAGTCTCTTTCAGTTATAGTGCTATGAAAATACTAAACAAGATGTTGATCAATGGATTAGGAAGTATGTTAAAATAATTGAGGTTGGCCATTTTTTTTTCAGGGCTATTAACTAGCAATAACTACTAAGCAGTGATACATTTCTTAAACATGAAGGAGCTGGGGTAGAACAAAATTCTGAGGTTGATATTGTGCCGAAAGATCTTAGGAAGACTGTCAATTCCAGGGGTAGAGAATTCCTTTCTAATGTGGAGGATGATCCTATGTGTAGGTAGAAGGATTCTCTTAGAATCCAGAACTGGAAGTCACGGTCATTGACACATGTTATATGTGTAAGGAGTAATACCAGGCAGGGCTGCCCAGAATTCCCTGGGTTGTTGAAACTGTCATTAGAAGAAATGGCTAAGGATGTCATACATCAGCTTAAAGATTGGAAACACAAGGGGATGTCAAGACTTGGTTCAGGCTTTATGCGGATAGCATTATTTTGTTGAAAGAGAAGGTGGATATACCAGACAGCTAAAATGCTTTAGCTTAAACATCTAGTCTACAGTACCCACAGAAAAAAATTCTAGTTAGAGATAATTGCTTTGGATTGATAGGGAATGGACAGAGACAAAATACAGCATATGTATTGAATACCTAGGGATGGAAATAGCACATTCTCAGACATAAACAATCTAATGAACCAGAAGGAAGGGTGGAAGGCATTCACTCATAGTGGAGGGGTTTGTGGGTTGTTATAGAAAAGTGTGGTGAGAGAACCTGAAGGAAAGACAGTAGCCATTCTCTCAGAGCAGAGGGTTTTGTGAGATGTTAGAAAGATTAAGTATGGGGAGAATGATGGCCACCCAAGTAGTTCTTCATATAATTTGGAATGTACTTGTAGGCCTTCAGTCAGCGCTACTAGGACTTCTGTTAGGGAGCACTGAGTTATGGCTGGGGGGGTGAAATAATAGTGGAAAGGCTAAAAGCCAGAGGCATGTTAGGGTGTTGAATCACCCCACTTCCCTTGTTATGTGCTGATTTAACATATAGACAGCTCATAACTGATCAGGTACTTAGAGATGGAGAGTAGGGGACTGGTTACTGTCATGTGTGTAGGAAGGTGTCAGTAAGTAATTACATGATTAAAAAAAGGTACAAATATTCAGAATGACAAAAATCTAATTGGGAGTTTTGGGAGAACAAAAGTTACTTAGTGAAATGGATGATAAGAGATGGACAGTAATCATGGTTAACGCCCTTTGGGGTAAGGGGCTGGAGAATGGACAATAGCCTGAGTTACACAGAGAAATAGCATCGACGTGGGATCATTAGGGGAACAAAAAGCTGCAAATTCAGGAAAGTGAAATTCAGATCTTGATTATTAGCTCTGTGAAGTAGATTCAAAATGGTGAAGCTACAGCCAGATGAGGTATATGTGGCATAGAAGACCCAAATCTATTTGCAGAGGTCTGCATCATGTTAAAGGGAAGCCAGATGCACAATATGGGCGATACTTAGCAGGACATTAGAAGGAGGGATTGATTTATATGGGCATTATGGGAAAAGCCAACTAGGTAGTAATGGAAGCATGAAAGGTAAAATGGATTTAGGTAGAAGTTGTTTATTCTAATGGATGATACACGTGCTAAGGTAAGAACAAGTGGGTCTATATTATAAACATGAACGCTTACCTTATCAAATCCCTAAATGTCGACCCATCCCCATCGAACCGCAAAAATATCAAATGCCCTAAACCGCGAAATTCAAAACATCGAACTATCATACTTATCCCACCCCACCGCCTGCTACATACTACCTACACAAACAAACTAAATAAACCACATACATACACTAACCAAATCCCTACATCTAACCCTAAACTAAACCCTACTTCTAACCACACACTAAATCTTACATATACCACCAAGTATGCACTTAACTTAACCCGCACCCTAACCCTAAGGTCAGTAACTATCGCACACTTACCTTAAAAAGCTAAACCCAAACTAAATAATCGACACACATGCACAACAAAACCCTACACTAAATCTAACATACATTACCATCCATGCACTTACCTTAACCCGCACCCTAACCCTAAGGTCCGTAACTATCGCACACTTACCTTGCGGAGCTATACCGCAGAAGGCCAACCATGACGATTCGACGTTTCCGGTTTCGCTCTTCCGGACGTTTGATGATTTCGTGTTTCGATAAGGACGGGTCGACGTTTAGGGATTCGATAAGGTAAGCGTTCGACTTACTAATAGGGAACCGAACAGGTAGCATACTTTAGAAAAGATGGTGCAGTATTTCAGATTAGCAGTTCTGAGTGCTCCTTTGGTGTCTCCAATTGTACACAATTGTTATCAGCATACAAATTGCTAAAACAGACTGTTGTCATGTAAGATCCATGTCAAAGATCACTTTGCATTCTTATGAAAAATAAAAAAAACAGGATTCAAGCTGGTATTGCTTGTTTAAACCATGGTTTATTAAGTAAAAAGAAAAAAGGGGAGAAAGAAATACATTGCATGTTAGAGGTGGGGAAGAAGCAATGTCCTGGGAGTATGCATGGGCAAATAAACAAAGACTGAGTTTAAGGATAGTATAAAAGGTACATCCCTTAAGGAAGTCTGGTAGCCAATTCTGTTTAACGTTCTTACCCCTCTTTGAGTTAGTCTACAGATCATTTGATGTATGTCCAAATGTCATACATGCTATACTTTTGTATCTCTGTTGTTACCAGTCAAAAACAATCTTCCTGCCTTTAGAAATGGTTGCCATTTTGTGAAGAGAAATGCATTTTTGTGTAAATTTCTGTTCTCAGTCATGCTAACTGGGCTGCAAAAACACACATTTTATGCCTCTTTTTATGGCTTGAAATTGGAAGAATGTATTTCAGGTGACAGGCAAAATTCAGAGTCAGAGCTTCTTAATTAGGGTTAACAAACGATATCACTGCAACAAATATTCCAGTTATAAAGGCTAAGAACAACAAAGACTCCAAGGAGTCCAGATTGGCCATGCTGGATCCATCTCTTGTCTCTCCACCACACCTGTGATGTCACTTGCTGCATTAATGGTATATTCCACCAGGCCTGTGCTTTGTCAGTAAACCTTATAACACATAAGAAATAAAACCACACAGCTGTCTGAAAATTTAAGTGTCTCTCTAAAACAAAGACTAAAAAGTCTAATGAAATAATATAAGCAATACAGAGAGGTCACACACGGCCGTTAAGGAGAAACAATTTATTAAGGTGATGTAAGCGCTTTCGTGTTCCTGCTGGACACTTCATCAGACATATTCAAACGCTGAAAACTATTCTATTTAAATAGATATCACTTGCTTGACCAATCATAATTCAACAAAAATTCAAATCAAAGATATTTGCATATAAAATCACATATTGCATAAATGTTTCTTATATATAACAACTAGCAATATACCTAAACCATCACTTTTCTTTAAAACTCATGAAAACCTTATAAAAACAAAAAACAAAGTACACTTTTATATTAACTGTGCTTCACAATAAAACTCTAATAACCTAAAATAGCCACAAGATGGCCCTAAAAACACACACACACACACACACACACACACACACACACACACACATATATATATATATATATATATATATATATATATATATATATATATATATATATATATATATGCCTAACATCACTACCTCACTACCTATCACTATAGTCTTGAATATCCTAAATACATCATAGCGGACACATTGAAAATGCATATTCCCATCTTATGGATGTACAAGTCACCACAAATATGCATTACATTCATAAATATATCACACATTAAAATGAAACATATGTAAATCTGTTAAAAATATCAAACATTAAATATGCATATAAAATACTTCATTATAGGTAACGTCACTACCTAAACATTTTTTTATTATTTTTTATTTGTTAATAGCAATCTCAAAAATGCTTATTATATTGCATGTATACATATCAATAAAATACACATAAAAAAAACATATATATATATATATATATATGAAATACATGAAAAATGTATATATATGGGCCTAGGTATATTAAAATGGTGTATGCCTATATCTATATCTACATGTGTCTTATGTCTTCTCATACCCCAGAGACTACTTTATAGTGAAACACTGAGACGTAATCAATGTCTAAGGGGTCTGTCTATTAAAAAAGGCTTCAGACTGACCCATTTCCCCGTCTCATATTCTTGTTGAATAATGGTTTGTTGCATAAGTTTAGATTTCTAGCCATAGAATTGATCAACAAGAATATGAGGCTAGGAAATGTCAAGAATCATACAGAGAGATATGAAATGAAGTGGGTTATTAGGCTGCAGTCAGGTAAAGCAATGGGGTTAAAAGATAGGGTCAGTCTGAAGCCTTTTTTAATAGACAGACCCCTTAGACATTGATTATGTCCCAGTGTTTCACCATAAAGTAGTGACTGATGTATGAGAAGACATAAAGCACATATAGATATAGATATAAGCATACACCATTTTAATATACCTAGCACATACAGTTTTCATGTATTTCATATATATATATATATATATATATATATATATATATATATATATAAAACTAGAGAGAGAGAGTATGTGTTATTTTATTGATATGTATAAATACAATATAATAAGCATTTTTGAGATTGCTATTAAAATTAAAAAAAAATGAAAAAAATTAGGTATTGACATTGCCTATAATGAAGTATTTTATATGCATGTTTAATGTTTGATATTTTTAGCTGATTTACATATGTTTCATTTTAATGTGTGATATATTTATGAATGTAATGCATATTTGTGGTAACGTATACATCCATAAGATGGGAATATGCATTTTCTATGTGTCCGCTATGATGTATTTAGGATATTCAAGACTATAGTGATAGGGAGTGATGTTAGGTATATATATATATATATATATATATATATATATATATATATATATATATATATATATATATATATATATATATATATATATATATATATATATATATATATATATATATATATATATATATATATATATATATATGTATATATATATATATATATATATATATATATATATATGTGTGTGTGTGTGTTTCTAGGGCCATCTAGTGGCTGTTTTAGGTTATTACAATTTTATTGTGACAGTTAATATAAAAGTGAACTTCATTTTTTGTTTTTGTAAGGTTTTCATGAGTTTTAAAGAAAAGTGATAGTTTACGTATATTGCTTGTCATTAGATATAAGGAACATTTATGCAGTATGTGATTTTATATGCAAATATCTTGGATTTGAATTTTTGTTGAATTATGATCGGTCAAGCAAGTGATGATGTATGTATTTAAATAGAATAGTTTTCCGTGTTTGAATATGTCTGACGGAGTGTCCAGCAGGGACATGAAAGCACTTACATCACCTTAATAAATTGTTGTTCCTTTGAGGCCTTGTGTGTGACCTCTCTACATTGCTTATATTAAACTTTATAACACCTGTAAATAAAATCAATAGCTACAAAATATAACTGACTGAGAGCATACAAAGCTGCAGACATATAAGGAAAGGTAAGATAACACAAGTCCATGTGAAAGCAAGTCACATCTGATCTGTATTAAGAATATTAAAAACAAAAACTGCAGTACTCTAAATGGATTTTAACCATCTGCAATACTAAATAAATAAAATGTGTTGGTTAGGTCAGATGCTACCTTTCTCTGTCTTCTAGACAACTCCTGTCTACCACCTACCTCCTATTCTCTCTTTTGTATGGAGCTCCACTATTCTCTAACTTCCAATCATTCCTAAAAATCTAAACTTTCCTCATGCTATAATAAAATTTCAAAGTTTGCCACAGGATCCAAATCCTCTACTCACCATTGTAACTCCCTATATGCTCTAAATTGGTTGGAACTCCCAGGCTACCTAAATTTCATTCAACTAACTGCAGCACACAAGCTGATTTTTAAACCTTCTAATTGTCCATCACTCTTCTCTTCCCTAAAACTTCACCAGACACATAGAACACTTAGATCCACAAATCAGAACATCTTAGAACTTTACAAGCCTTTACACGCACCAGGGAAACTTCTACTATCATTCTCCCTTGCCAGATTATGGAACTCTCTTCCCCCTCACATTAGAACCACCCCGAACCTACCCTCCTTTAAAACCCTACTCCACTCTCACCTCTTCTTCCTCTGGGAGTGCTCCTGTACTCATCCTACCTGATTCCTGACACCTATCCCTATTCTATCCTACTCACAATCTCTGCCACAGCTTCAATTCATCTCTTTAAAATTCCTTTGTCTAAATATATGCATTGTATTAAATGAACATAAATTTATTGTTTTTGTAAATATCTTATAAATGATTGACTCAGCGCATACATTTCAAGATATGTAAAATCTTGTCTTGCTGTATATTGAATGTTAAACTGTTGTTCTTATACATTGTATATTGTCTTTCTGTCTGGAGCTTTTCTCCTCGGGTCTCCATTGAAAATGGACTACCTTGACCCAATGGACTTTCCCGGTTAACAAACTGAAATAAATAAAAATAAATAAATATTATTTATTTTACATTTGTTGACCAGGAGATCCAACTGGATACAAGTCCATTTTCAGTGGAGGCCCAGGGAGAAAAGCTCCAAGAGTACAATTTATTGCATAACAAAATGTAAGGACAAACTTTTGACATACAATATTTCTTAGAAGATAGGATACATTCATTTGTTACTATATAATATTAACTTTTGAAGATATTACAAAGCACGACATTCCTGGAATAGTTTACCATCAAAGGAAAGAAAAAAGAGAAGAAAAGATCCATGAGAGCAGGTGTTTCTGGATATGATATGATTGTTTTAAGAGTTAAGATACATATACTTGGTACTATAGGTATTAACTTTAGGAGATAGTGGAAAGCACAACATTCCTGTGATAGTTTACACTAACTACTAGAGAGTCAGGATGTGCAATTGTTTAACAGTGTTAAGTGGGTACAGAGTTCTGACTTGGTTGGTTTGACAGTCTTAAGCAAGGTGAAATTTCAGAAATGACATATTAGCCAGGGGGATGCACGAACATAGTCTGTTATTCATGAAGTGAGCTTTGACTATGTTTTTGAACTGAGTTGGTGAGGTTGATGCGAATTTAACTATCTTATTGTAACAACTATCAAGTTTGTTTAGGTCAGATTTGGGGAGATTTTAAGTATAGGGGAGGCATACAATAAGGTGGATAATAGGTGCATTCTGGCAGTTGCATTTTTGGAGTGGTTGGTGAGAAATGTTTTAATGCGATAAAGTAGATCTAGTTTTTAATGTACTTTTTTATGGTTATAGAAATATGTACGTCAAATCTAAGGTGATTATCTATTTCTACCCCTAGCAGCTTTGTATGATTGGTGTGGGTGATTGTAGTATTGTTATTAGAGGAGATGATGAAACTATTGGAGGGAGGTGCAGTTCTTTGGGAGCTAAAGAGTAGTAGTTTTGTCTTACCTGGGTTCAGAATTAGGTTTTGTTTGATGATACAATTTTCTGCAAGGGAAAAGCATTCTTGTGTTTGGAGTGAAGGAGGTCAATTGTTTTGGCTGTGCATATTATAGTAGGATCATCAGCATACTGTACTATTGAGGCTTTGGGAATATTGGATGGGAGCTGGTTGATGAAGAGGGTAAAAAGGAGTGGTCCCAGGATGGAGCATTGGGGTACCCCTAGGGAGACTGGTAGGGAGGGAAACAGTTAGTTTTGCCACATTACAGCTTGTTGCCTTCCCTCTAGGTAGTTTTTTAACAAGGAGATGGCAGGGATGGTAAGGTTTAGAGTGGATAGTGAGTGAAGGAGTTTTGTATGGTTAACCATATCAAATGCTTTGGATAAGTCTAGGAATGTGGCGGATACAAAGAGTCCATTGTTTCTGTGGTTGTTGATGATGTTGGTAAATGCTGTAATCACGGTGATGGTGCTGTGGAAGAGTCTAAAGCCATGTCATTGTGTTACTAGTAGTTTGTTATCTAGGAGGTATTGCATTAGTTGCTTGTGTATTACCCTCTCTAAAATTTTAGATAATGGGGATAGTATGGCTATAGGGCAGTAGTTATTGAGTTCAAGGGAGGTACCCCCTTTATGTAGTGGGATGATATGTGATATTTTCCATAACTGTGGTACTGTACACTCAGAGATGGATCTGTTTATTAAGATGGAGATGGGATATGCTATGGCTTCTGTGGCTATTTGGAGGTATTCAGCGGATAATTTATTGGTGTCTAGAGAACTTGGTTTGAGCTTTAGGAGTAGCTTTTCAATGGATTTTGTTGGTTCTGGGTGGAAGCTAAAGTTGAGGCAGTTGTTTATTGTGACTGGTGGGGGTGTATTTGCAGAGGTGGGGATATTGTTGTATGGTTGGTTATTTGCAAGGGCTTGGATAATTTCTGTAAATAATTTGTTAAATTGTGTTGGGATATTGTCTTGGTTATTTTCAGTTTTTGGGGTAGGGGTTGTTGTTTTTCCTGGTTGTAGAATAGAGTTAACTGCTGCCTATAATTTTTGTGGGTTGTCCCTGTGTTTATCCTGTAATTTTTGGTAGTAGGATATTTTATCTGTTTTCCTCAGAGCAAGAGGTTCTGCGGTTCGATTCTCGGCTGGGGTGCCTTCTGTGCGGAGTCTGCATGTCCTCCATGTGGTCACGTGGGTTTCCTCTGGGTGATCCGATTTCCTCCCACATCCCAAAGACATGCAGTAGGTGGATTGGGCACAGTAAATTGGGCCTAGGTGTGAGTGTGTGCGTGTGTGTGCCTTCTGTGGAAGGTTGGGTGCCGGGATAGCAACTTGACACCATGAAACTCCACTGCCAATCATGAGCAGACAGATGATCCACTGTGGCAACCCCTAACTGGGAAAAGCCGAAAGAAGAAGAAGAAAATGTTTTATCTGTTTTGGTAAGTTTTTTGGCTTTATTATGTAGTTCAAGATATAGTTGTTTGTCGGATTGGCATTTACTATTACGATAATTAGTCCAGGCTTTGTTCCTTTGTTTGAGGAAGGTTTTAGTATCTGGGGTTAGCAAGGGGGCATATTTACTTTTCATTTTTGTTGTTCTGGGAGGGGTGTGATGGTTAAGGGTATTTAAGAAGGTTGTGTTGAAATATAATACTGCTTCATCAAGAGGTATGTTTTTCAGTGGGGTCCAGTTACACCTTTTTAGGTCATTTGTAAAGTTGGAGCGGTTAAAATGTTTTTTGTTCCTAATTAGGAGTGTAGATATTTGGGTTAGTTGTTGTATTTTTGATCTGAGTAGAAATGTGGATTGGTGGTCACTCAGGGTATCTGGTAGACACCCTGCTATGGGGTATCAGTGAGGGGTGGGATACTAGTATCCAGTCTAGTATGGATCGATGTTTGGTTTTCTTGTCTGTTCTAGTGGGGGAGGTGATGAGTTGGGTTAGGCCCTGTAGGTTAAAATGGAAGAGTGGGTTTTGACTGGAGCAGTTCTGCCAGTCAGTATTAAGATCCCCTAATACTATGCTTTCTTGGGGGAGGGCAGTTAGATATCCATTCTAGTAGGCTTTCTGTAATGGAAATATTATTGCCTGGAGGGATGTAGCAACCTATGATATTGATGTGTTTATTTGCATTAAGTTTTAGTTTAGTAAGGGTGAGTTCTACTTTATCAAGGTCTGGAGTTATTATGTCTAGTTTCTCAAGGATGAGGTGAGTTTTGTACAATATTGCAACACCCTCACATTTTTTTCCTATTCTGTCACTCCAGATTATATTGTAGCCTGGTGCAGTAATCTCATTGTCGTGGTTCCCTGGTTTAAGCCAAGTCTCAGTTAGTATTACCATCTCAGGTTGATAAAAGGAGAATAGTGCATGAAGGTCATGGACTTTGTTTAGGATACTTCTGACATTTACATTTATAATGAGGAGGGAGTCTTTGTTTCGGTGGAGTAGGGTATTATTTAGGTTGTGGTTTGGGGTTCCTAAGTTTAGTGGGCCTGGGTTTGGGTGTATACCACCACAGTGTATTAGTTGGGCTCTTAGGTAAAAATAGAGTTTTAGTAGTTTATTCAGAGTCCTATAGTACTTGAGAGTAGTTTGGGACTGGTAGTGTGATGGTTGTATTCTATGTGCAATGTAGTCGAGGAGCTTTGGTAGAGGTATAGGGCTAAATGAGTGAGAGGGTGAGTGGTAGTAATGTTAGTGAAGGTGTTTTTTTCTTGGTATATAGATGTAATTAAGCTTTGTTTGATAGTTGGTGATAGAGGTTAACAGTGTGAGAATTGATATACATAAGAGCAATATTAAGAGGTGTATGTATGTGGGTTTGGGTAGTGTAGTCATGGTATGGTTTGGTTTGACTAGTTTGATGATTAAGAGGTTAGCTTGGGGGGGTGGGTGTGATGGATGATGATGGGTCGGGTTGTGTTTGTAGGGTGATTATGTGGTCAGATCTGATAGGCTGGAGTTGTGTGATGGAGGTGGGTGTGGCTTTGTATGGGTGTGGTTTGTAGGTATAAAGGTAATTGATGTGGGGGTGGGTGGGAATGGGGGTAGGGTAGGGGAGCAGAGTGAGCCCAAGTGTAGTGAGGACAAACAGAGCGGGTTTGCTCCCACTGGAGGAGGCTAGAGTGGTGCAGAAAACAATCAGGTAGGAAGGCTACAGCACCTAGTAATGTAAAACAGGTAGGCTGGTGTTGTTTATTGAAAATACAGTGCTACTATATAGAATGGAAGGACTTTTGGGCAGAGTATTGTCCCCCTAAGGTTGCAGTAAAAGAGTATGTGAAGGTATGACTTCCTTTACTTAGAATGGGGAGGCAGTAGTCCAATGACTTACTAATTATGTAGACAAGGAGTAGGATGAGGCTGTGTTAGGTAGAGATGGGAACCACTTTATGCAAGAGGGATTGGATGTGGGTTTGTAGCATTAAGGGAGGGGCACGCTATAGTAAGAGGGATAAAATGCAGTTATGCTTAATAACAGAGGAAAGGCAAAATAAATGTCAGCTTAGAGTTGTACAGTGCATAAACGTATTTATAACTGAAGCAGATAAACCTGTTTGCTTTGTTTCCAGAACTATGTTCCCTGGCACAGAGCAGTTATAAAACCATCTGAGAAAGATACATTGTCATCCTGTTGTACATATTCTAGTTTGTCATGATGATGGACTGAAGAAAATTAAAACTGAAATATATTTCATCAGCATTCCTGAACATTTTAGAATATCATACAACACGTGTAAGGAAAATGGATTTTTTTTAAAACTAGTGAAGAGATTTTGAATTAAAAGGCATGTGGCATGGAAAAGTACAGATAGCAGGCAAGACACAGGGTTACACAGATTTTCTTTCTGAGACACAGGGTTATGGAGTTTTTTTATCAAGTAAGTCTATGCTTGATGAAGAGCAATGCAATGACTTTATGATAGCATGCATGTCTACCCAGCAATGGGGTTCAACAGGGCAAAGAAACAGGAACTTAAAGAAAGCAAACCTTGCTTGTAGGCTCACTACACTACTTCAACCTTCAACTGCCGACAGTTTCAGTCATTATTCTCTTGACCTGTTTCAGCATCATATTCCTTAGCAGCATCAGATCTTTCATCCTTATGACACCAATTAAATTACAATGTTACAGTAATATAGGCCTTAGCCAAAGGATGCATTTCCAATGCTTTCTCTGTGGCGTATGACATTAACTCATTTCTTCCAAAATTGCTAAAATCCTTAGCTTGTTACACAAACTTAAACTCCTTAACTTAGTCCTACACAAATTTCAGACCTCATAAATGTAAAGAAACTCCATACACTGGATCTTAGAAATATTTAAGCAATAATAAATTACTGTGCTTGGGTATATCAGGATTTACCCAAGGTTGCCATAGTTTGGTCACAAGGGCAAAGCCTGAATGATTAAACCAAGCAAGCTGAAGGTAAATCCTGATAAATCCACAAGCAGGAGTGGATTATTACTTTTATGCAATGGCTTAAGAAAGAAATTGTTTACCTTTTTTCAAATAATGCATTTGTATAATGGCACTTCAGTCTTCTTCTGCCTTGTCTTCTGGTGGCTGATGTACAGCTCATGTGTATGGGACATATGTTCCCATGCTTTTACAGTGCAACAGTACAGTACAGGAGGAGCAAATGAGAAAAGATTATCCATTGATATATATATATTTTGATGTTTACAAAGCGAGAGTTTTCTGAGGGTTAGCAGGGAAATACAAGAAAAATCAGACATGCTTCTGTTTCTTTAGCTTTGCAAAACATACCAGATTTTTCTTGCATTTAACTGTCCCCAGCATATGCCAATAGAAAATCTGACCACTCAATGGTACTTCAGCAGCCTGACTTTTTTCTATTTGCGTATGCCCAATTTACAACTGGCATGCTGGTTGAGCTGTCCAATCACCATGCACATTTCTGAATAACAGTGAGCAGTCATTGTATTATACTGTTTAAATAACAAATAAGTTGGTTATGATTCATGACATCAGAAGAAGCGGAGTCTTTTTCTGCTCTTCACTAGAGAAATGCACATAAACTGAAATGGTTGTTTCCCTGCATAAATGATTGCTTTTTTAGTTGTGTGCAGATACTTTTTCACTAGCAATTTCTGGTGAAATTTTCATTGATTATATCTTCTTCTCCTTTGACTACTTTGCCAAACATCCATGCTTATTAATTTAATAATTTATCCATCTGCCTGTCTGTTCCTCTACATATTTATGTATTTATTGCTGATTATTTATCTGGCTATTATTTCTCTTGCTTATCACATATTCCAGTCTTAGAGGAAATATTACAAGATTTCTCCTCAGCAAAAACAAGCACTGTTTCACATAAACTTCTCCTTCAGTTCCACTTGTCTTTTCTTTTCGTCCTTCTTTTAAGCCGTTGAGTTAGTAGTTTACTAAGACGTACATTCCCAGCATATCACAGTCAGTTTTGTTTACAGTCTCACACATTTTCCCTACCCTTCTTTTCATACTAGCAGAAAAATCTGTCATGCCTAAGAAGTAGACATTATTCTTTCACTTGTCATACTGATAGAATAATACAGTCAATTTTTAACTTCCATGTATTTAATGCATTTTACCTCATGACTTTAAACATACCCAAAAAGGACTAGTGCAGTTTGGTAGTGTCCACCTCACTGAATAATCCCAGTTTTGTTCTGTGTATGGGGAGGGGACTGGCTTAACATGCATCAGTCTGCAAAAATGGGTATAAATAACAGTGAACAATTGTTGTATCAGTCCACAGTAGAAGTGAGCAGGAGTGTTTGGTACTCATACTCCATGTCTGAATTGAAATTATAACACTGAAAACATGGTAAATCACAGTATATTTTCACTTTTTACCATTAATAAAAAAATAAATAAATTGTTAAGGTTTAAAGAACTGCATTCACAGGCAAGTTAAAGAAGCATAAATGTATAGTGGTTTCAAGAATACACACTGCCAAATATGACTGAATGGGGAGGTGGACAGAGCTCCTTACTGTTGGAAGCTTCCATTGAAGACTAGTATTGGTTCTCACTGTCCCATTAAAATTAGCTGTGCTAATAAATGTAAACCCTTTTTTATCAGCATCTGCTTATGTTACATCCCTCTTATTTTAAAGAAGGTATTTGCTATTTGAATATTAAAACATGGCTTGTAAAATATATATCTAACCTGTCACTATACTGTGTTAGTGATGTCATACTTACATTCACTATATATGAGTCTTTTTCTTTATTGAATGTCAGAATCTTGGATACTGACAGTCACTTCCTGGTTTTAAATGAGAGACATAGCTTTATACTCTAGTGTCCTGTGCCATTCTCTGATCTGGCACCCATACTTGTTGAACAGAAAAAAACAAAAACAAACAAAAAAAAACCTCATTCCCTTTGAAAACCTTCATTACACTTCATACTCCATTTGTGGCACATAGCTTCCTACAACTTAGACCACACATGAAACACTGAAGTGCTGACTGCAAATGCAGTAATGGTCCTGCACTGCTGACCAATCAGCATTCACCATGCATGTCCCTTAACCTCTTGCACCTGGAACAGATGCCCCCTTCACTCATCCCTAATTACTCCTCAGCTCAGACTAGTACTGATCTGGATTCTCACACTCAGATTAGCAACACTAATGTTCAGGGAATAAGGCATCTCATCTAGCTAAAAATCCATCAGTTTCAATGAATTCATTAATGACTTGGAAACCGACACTTGGGATGATGGCTTCTGAGGGTTCTGAAACAAAATGTAGAATCAGAACTAGCTAAAACAACTTCATTATAGTTTTGTACTCCTTGTAGCTTAGACAGGTGTGTGTTCTATTTCTATGACAAACTTGCATATCTAAGCCTAGCATATTGTAAGCTCTTGGAGGAGCTGCATGTCCAATTACAGTAATGGTACTGATAATTGCCTTTCAAAAGTAACTGGAAAAATCCTCAGTCTGCATTTTCTTTGCAATTCTTTCAAAATAAGTCAGTTCCTACAGATTTGGCAGAATGGATATTCTTGTTGCTGCCACCTTTCTTTTAGTATCCAAATAGCAGTTTGCTTACTCACTGAAATAAGCAATGAAAAAAAGACAGGCAGTTTGCATGTGAGCTGACGACCATTAGCAGATGCACCGGGGACAATACTAATGAAATATGTGAAGCATTTCCATAAGCAGTCATGGAATAAGTAAGAACCTGTTGATCTGGAGTATTAATACATTCTACTTTATTTTTCTCAGTTTGAACTTTTTTTTTTTACTTAATTAATGAGTTAATGATATGTGGGACTGGATTATCATATGCCTGAAATCCAACTGATTAGCAAATATATGACATTTCTGACTCCTAAACGGATAACCCTTGTTATATGCATTTGTTTACAGGTGCTCTATGTCTCTCATAAAAATAGATTTTAGGATGGAAATGTGTGACTGATTTACTTTATTCTAACTATAGGTCTTCATGGGCTTGTCAATATTAATATATATGCTGGAGAATGTGTACATTTTTATAGTGGGAAAAGTCAATGTCACCTTGCTGCCAATGTAGTGAAAGAATGTTATGGGATGTAAGTACCTCCTTCTGTTTTGATTCGTGAAGATGCTACAGAATTCAAGTTTTGTTCTATCAGCTATATTTGCACAGTCATGCTGGCCCAGTACATTGCATCACAGCTTTTTTGTTTGTATTTACTTATGTCTAGATGTGAATGTGATTCATGCATTTTAGACACAGTGCTGTACACAAAGTTCAGTAGGAAGAACTATTGTCGTCAAATGCCAGTCACTAAAAAATGCATCTCAAGCTTCCAGATTTTCAAAGAATTTCCAGGTTTTTGTCTTGCATTTTGGTCTGTTCCTCATACAATCTGTATTTTTTGGCAAGCCACTGAAAACTGAAGTTAATAAATAATAGCATACATTTGAGTGTGAGACTTCATAACCTGTAGAAAATGCAAGCTAATGTAAAATCTATTCTAGCAACTTTCTATGTTTATAAGACAAATTTATCCCCCAATTATTTTTGTCTTTTTTCAGATTTCTTCACCTTACGAGTTTGAGAGGTACACCCTGCATGTATGAAAGTTCACCTTGATATAGAAACAGTTTGATGAGAAAAAAACATTATTTTAGTCTGTCAGAACGAGTCCCTATCACTTGATTGAGTTTTCAGAAACTTGACATTCACATGGTTGAGACCATATGATCTTTTTGAAAACTCAAAGCGTCTGAATGGAGATCTTGGTACAGTGAGGATCAGGAAATTTACCCTTTACCTCACAGCAGTGCAGTTTCAGAGTTGGTGTATATAATTTGCAGGGGGTGTGGGGGGCAGTGCCCCTCATAAGGAGGGTGCAGGTGGGCTTTTTCCCCCCTGTAAAACATAAAAAAGGTAGATTGTTATTTTTTTAACTTCTGGTGTTCAGAAACTTAATCACATGGTCTCAAACTTATGAATTTCGAGTTTCTGAAAAGTGGATCATCAAACATAGACTCATCAAAACACCCTAAGGACATCAACTATCAAATGAAGTACAGCAGTCTGTATCTTTGCAACAAGCTTTTAACTCTCATAACTTTTCTAAGATTTGAAGCTCTGATATGACATATAGTACTTCTAAATGTTTTGTCAGCAAATCTTCTTTATATTAATCTGCATATGTTCTATAAGAAATCTTGAGAAATAAAGAATAGATCTCAGGTTGGGACCCTGAAGGTAAAGAAAGCAAGGGACATCCTATACAACACAGAGTACAGGGACAGTGAATCCAGCCTTTCCACGTACAGTGATTCTAGCCTTTCTTGACAACTCAGACCTCTGAAGACTGAGATCCTTTTTCTTAAGAACCTCTGTGTTTTTTTTCATGTTTTTGTTATGTGTCTAGTGAGATACATGCCAAAGGGTGCATCATATTCTATAAAGGGCAACACCAAGGCAGAGAACATGAGTTTTAGGTGAGATACTCTCAGATTATTCGTGAGATGTAGAAGGATTTCCTGACTACATTTGTTACATGGTGATCCAAGGAGATGGTGGCCATTAGCCTTGGTGCCCAAGTCACTGATCACAGACTCAGGGGAGAGTAGGGTGTCACTATTACAGTAGGTGTTATGAATTTACTTCCTAACAGAGATAATGCTGCTTTCCATAACATTTAGTTTGAGCTCAGCTCTTTGTGGTACCTTAGGAGTTAATGAGTGTTAGTTTTTTTAAAGAATATTAGTATAACTGATTGCTTTAACAACTTCATCCAGCGTGCAGCCATCAGTGAACTTAGTCATTGATCCTTGTTATCAGTGTTTAAGTTAAAGAAATAAATACCAAAAAAGAACCCAAGGGCATACCACCGTTCACCATTCCCCTAACCAAGGGGGTATCACTGACCCTGTTCTTGAACCAGTTTGCATTACAAAAAAACATTAACAGATCATTGTTTAAGGCCAATAGCTTATTAACAATCACATCATGCAGTATGGTGCCAAATGCCTTAACCAGATCCAAGTAGGCAGTGTGAATAGTGTGAATCCTGTTAACTGCCTGCATGACCATTTCAAAGAAGTACATAAGCTTTAGCAGATATGACCTACCCTTAACAATTTCAAATCTCTGCAGACTGAGCCTTATCAAATTTTTAATGTTGTAGTTTATGAGGTCAGTTGTGATGCATTCCATGGTTTTACAGACAGGGCTAGTAAGGCTAATGGATCTGTAGTTTGCTGCTTCAGCAGTAGACTCACACTTAGAGAGGGGCATCTTCACCACCGCAGTGTGCCATATCTCCAGAACATATCATGTGACAAAGTATAGGTTGAACACTTTAAGGAAGGGATCAAAAAAAGCCTCCTTTACACGATTTGCTAGACAATCCAGTATATTGTTAGGACCAATTCATAGGTTCATAAGATCATAGGTGCGTACTAGGCAAAAGACAACTGGGATCTTTTTAAAACAGGAAAATGTACCAGTAGAGGAAGACTGCTCAGTCCTTGCTGAAAAATCGACTTTATTCACAAAGACATGACAGGGCAACCATCAGTTAGAATTCAAATGTCACAAGCACCTCTTATATCTTTATTCACAACTTCCAAGACATAAAAATGAAACATTGCTTCAACACATTTCCTTTTGTGTCTAAACAAAGCATTATTATTACTGCAAGTTCTAATATCATAATTATGCTCATATATACGATTTTTCAGCTTACGTTCAGATTTGCCCATATAAAAAGCATCACACGTTTTGCACAGACTCAAATACACTATTCCACTTGTTTGACAATTAGCAAACTTAGAGCTCCTTATCAATATGTCCCTGCTCTGTATGTATACTGTGTCCTTAGCATAAATATAGGGGCATTGTGGGCAACTTCCACATTTAAAAGTGCCTATTTTACCCTTCCTAAATGTTAACCCCCTCCCCTTAGTCTCAAAATAATTTTTAAGGTTCTTATCCTTCCTAAATGTACACTTAAATGGGTGTTCAAATAGACAGTCCAAGTCCGATGATTCACTAAACTTCTGCCATTCATTTTGTATTGTTAGTGATAAATTTGGCTTCTCCATTATAATCAATAACTAAATTATTCCTAACATCCACTTCTTCTACCTGTCCCAAAGCCTTAAAGTATTCCTCCTTCCCTAGAATCGGGGAGTACTTTTCCTGTCTACCACTCACCACTTCATTTTCCACTTCCTTTATTAAGGCCTCGGGGTAGCCTCTTTCTAGGAACATTTCATGCAATTTCTCACATTCCTCCTTAAAATCTTTATTCCTGGAGGACATTCTGCTACCCCTAACATATTGTCCCTTAATTATTCCTTTTTTATGATGGTGAGGGTGGGCACTCTGGTATGAAAGATAGGAATTTGAATAACTGTCTTTTCTAAAGACCCTAGAAAAAAACTTACCATCATCCTTCCCTACATATATATCTAGATACTTAAGGCATTCCTCACTCATATTATAGGTGAAGGAAAGGAAACTAGTAGTACTGGACAAGTATTCATGAAAAGCTAAAAATTCACTCTCTGTACCAACCCATAACAGACATATGTCATCCAGGTAGCGCTTATACAATTTCCAGCATTTATTAAACCTAGAATTCAGTACAAATTTCCGCTCCCATCTATCAAGGATGATATTAGCATAAGTGGGTGCACAACGTGCACCCATAGCTACACCCTGGATCTGTCTGAAAAACTCCCCTTCATAGTGTACATAATTATTGGTAAGAACCAAATCCATTAAAGTTAAAGCCAGGCGGAAATCATTCTGAGAAAATTTACCATACTCTACCAAAGCTTCCTCAAACAACTCCATACCTTCTTTATGTGGTATGGAGGAAAATAAGTCTACTATGTCAAGTGTTATGAATATTAAATTTTCATCAAACACATCTTCCTTCAAATTCCTTAATAAATCCCAGGAGTCCTTAACTATTCCTGGCCCTTCCTTTAATATTTCTTTTAATTTAATATCGAGCCATTTTGTTAGGGGGGCAGTCACTGAGCCTTCTGATGCAACTATAGGTCTCATTGGAGGATTTAACACATTTTTGTGGACTTTTGGTACTCCAAAAATGATGGGGACTTTTGGTTTGTCCACATGCAAATATTTAAATGTGTTAACATCAATAGACCCTTCCAACAACAAATCATTAAGCACAATACACACTTTTTGATTACTAATATTAATTTCATTTATTGAGGCCCTCATATACCTATCTTCATTTTCTAATACCTGCAACATTTTAGATTCATAGTAGATCTGGTCCATAATGACTGTCCCCCCTCCCTTATCTGGCTTAAGAATTCTAATATTCTGATCTCCTGATAACTGCTGAAGTAGCTCATTCTCTTCCTTAGAAAGGTTAGGTGTTACCCTGTTCTTAAACAATTCCTTTCTAATTTTTTTTTCTCCACTAAATTCTCAAAATTTTTCAGTTGCTGGTTAATAGGGGGGTTATATATACTTCTTTTTCTAAGATTACTAACACCTGTACACAAATTGTTTCTATCCTGTCCCTGAAACATTAGTTCAAAATTCTTTTTCCTAATAAAAAGTTTCAAGTCAATCAAAACTTTACTAACATCCGCTTTTTTGTTAGGAACAAACTTCAATCCCTTTGTAAAAAGACTAAAAAACACTTCACTAACCTCCAGGGTACTATAGTTGTATAGACTATAATCATTCATTTTGCACACTATTCCATCCTTAGTTAACAGTTTCTCCACACTTCTCTCCTGCCCTCCATCACAAATATCCACTACCAGTCTTGGTAGTTCCTGTTGTAATTCCTGTACTGAGGACGTTGTTTTGGCCCCCCCCTCCTGAAAGTTTTTTTGAAAATTCTTTTGGTGGTAGTTCCTAATCCTCTCAGACCTCCTTAGTTCAGGATATTCTTGTTCATCCCCCAATTCACCCTTATCCTGTCTTTCTTCTGATGTTTCCATCATATTTTCTTGGTTAAAATGAAAGTCATATTTCTTAACATACACACTTCGTGGGTTGGGGTAGTTACTTTTTTGTTTATATTCCTCAATGTCCCTCCCTAGCTTTTTACATTTTCTTTCAAACACATTGGACAAACTTCTCTCAATATTTTTCAAAATAAGTTGGTATTTCACCTGATTTTCATCTACAGAAAAAAAGAGGTCATTAATAATGGCTTTATTCAGTTCCTCAAGCTTCACATTTAACCCCTCCATTTCCCTTATATTTTCTTTCACTATAGCCCTTAAAATATCCAAACTGCAGTTGTTAAAAACATTAAGAAGTTCCTGATGGAACTCCGATCCCACTTTTACCTTATTGGGATACTTACAGACCCTTAATCCTTTGGGAACAATATTTAAACTTATGCATTCCTTTAAATAAGCATTCTCTAACTCTAAACTTTTAAATTTAAAAAGCATTTCATCAAATACATCCATGTTCTGTCTAAAAGTACAATTCACATCAACAACTTTCTTTTTTTGTACATTTTTAGAGTTAAAACTATATTGTGCTTTCAAAACAGTATTAAAGTCCGTTTGTACATATACTTTATCTTTCTGTCCTGTACCTGATTGCCTCCTATTCGATGAAGCTTCACTAAAGCCTCTGGTGCCAGGGTTACTCTGTTTAGGTCTAGTTCCAGTGGGGACATCCATCCGTTGGTTCAAATTTGTATTCAGGTCTTCGTTTTGCAAAGACCTAAAGATTGAGGGGACTCCTCTCCCAAATTCATTGGTGTCAGTAGTTCCAGGTACCATTGCAGCTCTCTCGTCAGGCTCACCATCCCACTCAGACTGGCTGCTAGCTCGTCACCTTAGTCCTCTCCTCTCTCTCCTTGGTAGCGCTTCCTGGTTCACCGGAATTCCTGTCGGTGAACTCATCAAAACGCTACTGTCTCTAGCCATTAGCTCCAAAACAGAAGTTTAGTGAATTATCGGACTTGGACTGTCTATTTGAACACCCATTTAAGTGTACATTTAGGAAGGGTAAGAACCTTAAAAAATATTTTGAGACTAAGGGGAGGGGGTTAACATTTAGGAAGGGTAAAATAGGCACTTTTAAATGTGGAAGTTGCCCACAATGCCCCTATATTTATGCTAAGGACACAGTATACATACAGAGCAGGGACATATTGATAAGGAGCTCTAAGTTTGCTAATTGTCAAACAAGTGGAATAGTGTATTTGAGTCTGTGCAAAACGTGTGATGCTTTTTATATGGGCAAATCTGAACGTAAGCTGAAAAATCGTATATATGAGCATAATTATGATATTAGAACTTGCAGTAATAATAATGCTTTGTTTAGACACAAAAGGAAATGTGTTGAAGCAATGTTTCATTTTTATGACTTGGAAGTTGTGAATAAAGATATAAGAGGTGCTTGTGACATTTGAATTCTAACTGATGGTTGCCCTGTCGTGTCTTTGTGAATAAAGTCGATTTTTCAGCAAGGACTGAGCAGTCTTCCTCTACTGGTACATTTTCCTGTTTTGTGAGTACTTGGTTCATGCTAGCCTCCTTTTTTCGTGTTTTGGGATCTTTTTAAGCCCAGTCATGCATCCCAAATCTATGACAAGTTCTGGTCCCCTTAATATGTAAATGTCAGGGCTTGAGAGATGAAACATTTACAAGCAGAAGCATGGGGGATGAACTATTTATAGGCTTCCTGTATCCATTAAAGATATAGGTGCCAAACCAAGGATTAATGTTCTCTTCCTCATTCAGTTGTCTAAGTTAAACTTGAATTGGGTTAGGGAGGAACTCTGCTTCACATGGATGAGCAGCCTGTTTCTGAGAAGTGGAAGTCTATGGGATACACACCTGACTCTCCAGCAAGTTCATTTTATATCACAGCAAGGTTTAAGTCTTCAGAATAGATAATATTTGTGCTGTATGTTTTGCAGATATGGAGGAAGTCCATCAGGGTGAGGTCTGACAATGCCCTGTATGCCAGCCATAGATCTCCTCTCAATAGCCTGTAGGAGACAGAATTCAGGGATAGGGCTTTAAGGTGGTCTGTATATGACAAGTTACTTACACCCTGTATTCTTTTAGTGAGGAACCTCTGTGGACGTTCCAACTGTTAGATGTGCCTGCCTAGGTACATACCAAGGGGGAATTTTACTAAATGATAGGTCTGATGAATGCCAAATGTTGTGGAACAATGTCTTCCTTGGATTTAGATGCCATACCTTGGTTTATAAGTTGCACAGCATAGAAAGATTTCCTCACTACTGTAGACATGTGATAGTCAAGGGCTATATTACCGTCTATGTGTATCCTCAAGCCTCTGACTATGGGTTGATTTTTAGGGAAGTTGTTGTTAATATGATTGTTACCAGGGCTGGATAACTTCCTAAAGAATACTATTATGAATTTCTTGGCATTAGTTTTAGTCCATGGCTCTAACAAAAGTTATTTTTCTATGCCAGTTCTTCCTAGGGACCACTAGTGTCAGTGGGGGATTCTTTGCTCCTAATTTGGAATCATCTACAAATTTCATGGGACAGAGGCTCTTGACATTGGCCCTGATGTCAGAGAAGCAGATGCTAAAAAAGTGAGTGGCCCTAGGACTGATCCCTGAGGGAATGCACTTTTGACTTGCCTCTTTCTTGAGGTGAACTCCCCAATTCTAATTTCCTGGGCCCTGTCTGTGAGCTAGCTGGCTATCCGAAGGTTTAAATATGAGTTTATACTTAACCTCTTGAGTTTGTTAATAATGGTCAAGTGGATTATTGTGTCAAATACCTTGGACAAGGCAAGGTAGGCAATGTGAACCATTTTGCACTCTTCCATTGCTTTGCTGACCTTCTCAAAGATGTCCAACAGGTTGAACAGACATGGCCTGCACTTGATGAAACTAAACTTGATCAAGTCCTATGTAAGTTTTTATGTCATTATTGATTATTTCCATGACAGTTCTTTCCAAGGATTTGCATATGAAACTAGTGAGAACTATGGTCTGTAATTCCTAGGGTCTGTAGATGGCCCGCCTTTGTGCAGAGGTTGCTGGTCTCCATTTGTGAGGCATGAAGACTATTTGGAGACGATGATTAATAGTGATTGCAGTGTTCCTGAAAGGTCATATTTCTTGCTATTTAGAAGGCAGTCTGAGATATTGTCTGAGCCTATGGGGGAGCTATATTTGAAGGTGTTTCCTGAGTGGAGGCTGAGGAGGAAAGAAGGGTAAAGATACAGGTGAATTAGTCTGCAAGTAGGTTTCCTATATCTTCTGGCTTTTTAATTTCTCCAAGTTTTTGGGTTTCTAATACCATGATGGGAATGGACCCCATTCCTAAGTCAAAGTATGATTAAAGTTCATGACATTAGTATTGTTCCAATCTTTGATGTCAGTCAGAAGTGCTCTTCACAGCACGCACAATGTGCCCAGTAATGACTCCTTCTGTATTTCATATGAAGTCACATGTATCAGTAACACATCTAAGTACAATTGTAAATTATTTGTATAAGACCCATTGCTCCTACTACTATTGGAACTGTCTAGGTATCCTTCTTCCACATTACCCTCATTTCTGCCTGCACATCCTGGTATTTTATGACTTTGTGTCTCTCTGTACATAAGACACTGTAGTCATTGTGAGTTGCAATTTCAATGATCAATGCTACTTTGGTCTTCTTTTCTTGGACCACTATATCCAGTTTTCTAGCATCTATTTTTTGAACTGTTGGTAATGGATGATCCCATGTGATATAAACTTCATAATTTTCTATAATGCTTTGTGGCTCATGTTTCCAGTGTTTTCAGCTATTTCAATATTATATGTTTGCACAATACCCAGTGCAACAGCCTTGCCATGTTATTATGCCTTTCAGTATACAGTCCTTCTGCCATTAGTCAATCACAACCAGCAACAAGATGTGTGCCTGTTTCCAATTCTGTTCTACAAAACATACATTTGTCTGTTTCTCCCACATGTTCAATGGACTTTGTAAACCAATATGTATGTAGTCCACTATCTTGGGCTGCCAACATTAACCTTTCTTCTTTTGGTTTAAATTCTCCTCTCCTTAACCATTCCTGTGTTTGATCCTGATTAACATGAGGTTGTTCCAAGAGTTTTCTGTACCTGCAACTATATTTATGCATTTTCTACATTTCTTGCCTTCTCATCTGATCCTTCACCTTATATTCTTTCGTTTTTGTTTGGCATATTCAGTTGCTGCCTGACATTTATCTACTTTTGATTTGATTTCCTTCCCACTTTGCACCAAAATGCTTCTGCTTAAGTAAGCAGGGAGGTCACCTTTGACTTATTCTCCTCATGTTTCAAACTTTCACTGTGTTTGGATCTTGTGAGTTCAGCAGATATGTGTGTACCCCACGACTGCAGATCTGTACATGTAATCAATTTCGAGGAGGCCCATACCTCCATCAAAATGGGGAATATATATTTTTGGTATACACTGATTTTTATAAATAATTTGATAAGCATGAATCATCCTTCTTGTTTTCCTGTCCAAACAATCCAACACTATTTGAGGCCAGTCAATCACTCCAAAACTGTAAGTTAGGACAGGAAGCGCAAATTGTTTAATAGCTTGGACTTTATTCCTAGATGTCAATGTTGTTTTCAGTATTAATTTTATTCTTCTAAAATATTCCTTACTAAATTTTATTCACATTTGTTCATGTTTTATTGTTGATCTCTTATCAGTTCCTAAATATTTGTTCATTCCATCCTGCTCAAATTATTTTACATCACATTTCTGTCCCAAACTGATCTTTTCTTGGTGCTGCAGCTTTCCTACTTTAAAGGTTGATTTTTCAAATTTATCAAGATCAAATGACATTCTTATATCATTTGAAAAAGTTTTGACCACTTGTAGTTGTGCTTTCAGCTCCTCATCTGATGAACTATACAGTTTTAAATCAACCACAAAAAGAAGATGAAAAGTCGTTATACTTTGTTGTTTTATGGGAGCCAAATTGTAGCGATGACCTAATTTGTTCAGTAAACAACTTAATGGGTTAAGGGCAGCAGTGACAGAGAGTCACCCTGGAATATTCTCCTTTCAATATTTATCCCATGTATAATAATTTGCCCTTTATCATGGCTTAACTGCAAAGTGGTTTGACACTGTTCCATGGTCACTGTAATGTCAGTGTAGGGTGTATCTTACACATTTTTAAGCACCCTTTCATCCATGAATGTGGGATACTGTCAAGCGCGTTTTTCTAGTCTATCCATGCCATACTTAGATTCTTCCCTTTTGACAGTTCTCTTATGACTTTAACAACAAATGATCCTTTGTTCCATATGACTTTCTTTGGTTACCCTTTTGTTCCATTACCATAATTATTGCCATGACTGAGTTTTCTTCTAAATGGCTATACACTCTGTCAGCATCAGTTCCAGTGTATAGTTTAAACGTCATTGGAAGGCAGGTTATCAGTCTATAGTTTTTAGGTTAGCTTGCAGGTTCACTCTTAAGTAGGAGCTTTGTTTTTGCTGTTGTTAACCAGGCTGGTGTCTGTTTGGGGTGTGCATATAAATAGTTCTTACTCATGGCGAAATCTTCATGTAAAGATGTTAATACTTTTAGCCAGAAGTTAGGTACTGCATCTGGGCCTGGGGTTTTCCATTTAGGGGCTTTTCTTAACTTTGTTTCCATCTCTCTGGTCATTACTTCATCCCATTTCACATACTGTACATTTCAACTTCTCATTGTTTCTTTTACTTCTTCTATTCATTTAGCATCCTTGTTATTTTCCACAGGATCTTCATAGATATTTCTCCAAAATGTATCTTCTGGCTCAGTATAGGTGGCTCTATTAACAATGAGCTCTGTACACAGTTGTGTATCACTTTTGTTGTTGCAGACATAGCTAAATAATGCCTTGTTGTTTTCCTTGGCTGGGATGCCAGATTTGCCACAAATTTGGCTTTGGTAGGCCTTATTTTTTCTCTGAGTTGTTTGTTTAGTTTGATGAGAGTTTTTTTATCCTGCTGGGTGTTACACCTCCTAATGTTTGCCATGATTTTCTTCCTTCTGTTATACAGCTAATTAATGTTGTGATTCCACCAGGGTGGCTTGTTTTTTGAGTTAATTCTGTAATTATTCTGGATGGATACAACTGCCTCTATGCAACAATTAACATGTTTTATAGGGTTTCTGTGAACAAGTCTACATAGGCGTCATTGTTCTCAGGGTTTCGGATGGCTAGAAATTTTGTCAGGTTGTCATTTAATAGGAAGTAAGCCTTAGAGTACTTCCTGAACATTCTAGGGTTAGCTGGATTTCAGGATATTATTTTTACTTCAAAGGAGACTGTTTTGTGGTCGGACCTCTCCAAAGAGGACATTATCCTAAGGGGTCTGCAGCATTCTCCTATATTTGTGAGGGCCAGATCCAATATGTTTGCACCCCAGTTGGTGAATTGACAGTGTGATCCAGGGAGTTTCTGTTTACAAAATCCAAGAATCTTTGTGCCTTTTTGTTTAGTGTTGTGTCTGATTCACAGTCAATAGAGGGGTAATTAAAGTAACCCTTGAGTATGTAATTGGGTTGGATATGATCTTTTGAGATGGTGGAGGGGGAATAACGCAAGAATGTTTGGAGCAGGGATGATAGCTTTCAGGGGAGAAATGTGCAGCAAACTTAATTGCTAGTATGTTGGTAATAACTTTAGCCTTAGAATGTGAGATGCCATTATATAAAACTTCAGAGCAGTGATGCAAATTATTCCTTAATTTTTTAATGTAACTAAAGAATGACTTAATAATCAACCTTATCCTCAGAAGCTATCCCGCATGCCTGGGATGCCCTGCTGGTCTTAACAGCTGCCTTCAATTTCTTGGTAAAGGATTTTTATCTTCACTTCTTGATGTAAAGTTCTGGCCTTCAAGGTAACCTAAGCAGTTTCTTGCTTTTTTTGTACAATTTATTAATGTCTGCTGAAAACCACACTATTTTGTTTTGTTTTTTTTTTTTAATTTTCTGCTGTATTTTCTTGTGGTTGGGAATGCAATTATCTAAATGAGCATAAAGATCCTTGCCATAGGTGGCTGCATATCATATCATGTATCTGCTGTGGGGTTAACATGGGTGAATTTTGAGATTTTGCCATATAATTGTAAAGGGTTTACTTTTTTGAAGTCTCTAAGGAGGGTGCTATTTGTTACTGGGAAGTGAGTATTTTGAGGCTAAAGGTAGACAGTTTGTGGTCTGACTTAAATAATTAAGGTTCACACAGGGACAGAGAAAATGCCAATTCCACGTTTGTAAGAACTAGATTCAGGATACTACTACCCCATTGGGATATCGGACAATCTAATAAACATGGTGCATGCCCAATGCTATATATGTAAGTACTCCAGGCTGTTGAGGAGTAGTTTAAGTTGCTGAGGATTAAAGAATCATCTCTTAAAGAGATATTTTCAGGGAAATGCCAGGAAGTTTTCATTACCATGTAGAGTGATAGAAATGGATCATCAGTAACAAGTTATAAGCTGAAATTCTACTCTTACCTAGTGTGAACCAAAGTTCAATGAACTGCCTGTGAGAGGCACAGAACCACCACATGGATGGAGTGCTCTCATTACACTTAAACTATGTCTCAGTGAATATACAAACCTGAATTTGTAAACAGATGCAGAAGTGCCTCCAGATGGGGCAGTTTTGTTAGGACTTCCTGCAGTGAGAAGGGCCGCCTTGCTGTTATCCAATTTATGATGTGATTTGTTAGTTAGGTTGGTATGTTCATTAGATGATCTCTGCCTAAAAAAGGCATGATGGGCCAACAAAGGGTTTAACAAGTATACAAAAGTCCTTCAAAAAGAAGTACTCCCATTCTTTGCAAAGTAAGAATAATTGTTGATCATCTCGTCCAAGGGGGATATGCACTGGACCCCACAGGAATGGCATCAGCTACTTCTGTGTATTTCATTAAAGTTACACAGCTCTGATATTTGACTCTATGTTTTGCTCTCTCTAAAAGGTAATACTCCGTGCTAATGGGTGGATGGTAAAATTGGTCCCATATGAGATGTCTGAGACCTAATTGTGTAAATTGGAGCACATTGAAAAAATAAAGTGTGATGCAGATAAGACAGTAGAACATTGTAATAGTTACTGTTATACATGTAAAGCATTTTCTTGCAGAGGTCCAAAGATAACTTGTGCCCTCCTACACAGATGGCTTAGATAGTATACAAGGAAGTCCTGTGTCTAAGTCATTCCAGTCCACCAGCAGATAAACTACTGCTGTATTGTGTTGTGTGGAATGCCAGTGCAGTGCAGTGAAGCTAAGAACTTCTTTACAGAAATGTATATTACCTGCCTTCTTGCTTAACTGTGATTCACAAAAGATATCCCAGTGTTTAGGCATGACAACAGAGAACAGTCATTAATATACTATAGCAATGATGATAACCTGATAACGAGCAATCTGCTGTTAATAGGAACTGGCCAGCACCACTGTGTAATGGCAGGACATGGTTGCTAGTAAAGATTTTCCTACATGCAAAGGAATAGATGGATGTTTTTGTTCTGTAAAACTAAAACTGTCAATATGTTGTTCAACATGAACAACTGGGATCACTTAAAAGTGCAGTGCTTCTACATTGTGTTCAGCTGCTGTCCCCTAGGTTACCCACTCAGGACCAGTTTGTACTCTAATTGTACTGGTTCTCAAATCACATATGATGGGAAGGGGTATTTGCAGATATACGGCATTCGTGGAGTACAGTTTATACAGCAGGTCAAGACAGTGCATGTGGTATTGCCACATTGTACTCATCACTTTGTCAATCACTCAGGGTATTGACACTCAGGCATATTGTGTATAACTCCTTCTGTCCTGCACACCAATCACTATGAGTAGCTTTGACTGCACAATAAAGAGACAGCACCGATATCCCTAAGCCATATTTGGTCACAGACAGAATACCTTTTTCTTAGACACTGTTCTTTAAAATACACATGGACAACATGTCTAAAAGCAGTTGGATGACACAGAGAGGGTATACTGAGAAGAAGTCAGTTCAGTGTTCAGGTACACCAAGAATCTGAGTCCTCATCCATACCTCTCAACATTTAAGCCCCTCAAAAACCTGGACAAAGCCTGCTATAATGGGGGTACAAAGGTCCAAAAATAGGGACCGATTTTAAATATTGCTCTTCAATCTTAAAAAGCTGCTAGAATAAAAAAGTATGTATTAAAATGCATTTTCTAGAAGATAAGAGGTCTGAAACTCAAATGTATGACATGATTTACTAATTTCATTCCTCAGATCATCCAGGTAATTTGCCAGAAAACTAAACATTTTATGAGTAACAGTCTGAAATTTTAAGGCAAAATCTGTATATTCTGCAAAAATCTGGCATTTCAGAGTATGTCCACATCATATATTATACTTTCAGAGAGGAAGGGTGACGTCTTTCAACAAAGTATGAGTAAGGCAATCTGCCCCTGCTAAGAGAGTATCACATTTAAAATACATATAGCTTAGCAATAGCTGACTTTTTGATATTTTATTTATTTTTATTTATGTATGTATGTATGTATGTATGTATGTATGTATGCATTTATTTATTTATATGTTTGTTTATAGGTTCACAGGTGTTTAATAGGCTAATGACCACTGGGGCCCTTATAAGCCTAGCCAAGTACTCCAACTGAATCCTGCAAGTTTATATGCCTTAGATGTTATTTTAAGGGCTATATTGTAAGCTACAACAAGATTTACAGGATGTCACTGTCTACTAGAGAGATACGTGCTAGACCCAGGGAGTATTTCTGATTTCTAATCCATTGGTTCAGGTTTCTCTTGAATAGGTTAAGGAAGAACTCTGTTTCACATAGATGGGAAACCTGTGGCGGGGAAAGGGAATTCTCTGAGGCACATACCTGTTCCTCCAATGTATCCTATTTATGCCTCAAGCAGAGTTCAGATCCCTAGATCTAGTAATCTTGATGCTGTTCATTTTGCAGATGTGCAAAAGGTCCACCAGAGTAGAATGCAAGGATGCCTTGTATGCCAGGCATAGATTACCTCTCAACAGTCTGTAAGAAATAGAATACAGTGACAGGGCTTTGAGATGATCTGTATAGGACATGCTGTTTCCACCCTGTATTCTTTTTGTGAGGAACCTCTGAGGACATTCCAGTTGTTGCATGTGCCTGGTCAGGTACATACTAAAAAGGCCATTGTACTCAATGATGGGTCTGATATGGGCCAGATACAGTGGAACAATGAGTTTCTTGGACCTAAATGCTATGCCTTTGCTTTTCAGTTGAACAAAATAAAACTATTTCCTTACTACCTTATACAGTGGTTGGTCAAAAGTCAGGTTGCTAACTACATACATACTCACATTGCTGACTACTGGTTCTACTCTTAGGGTTGTTTTATCAAGTGAGGTAATTTCCTAAAACGTCTGAGTTCTCAAAAGGTACTACTATACATTTCATGGCATTAGGTCTGTGTTGGTCCTTCTTGTAGGTTGTTTGTGTCTTGGGAGGATTCTCTGACTGCTCCTAGTTTACAATTCTCTACAATCTTCTACAAATTTGGTCAACTAAAAGCCCTTGTCATTGGCCTTGAGAAGTAGATGCCAAAAAGGAGTGGACCCAGCACAGAGCGCTGAGAGACTCCACCAGTCACTGGACTCTTTGTGGAGGTGGTCTACCCTATCCTAACCTCCTGGGTCATATCTATGTGTGATATAGGGGTTTATGCCTATATGCATGAGTTTGTTTACAATGCACTAGCAGGGTACTGTATCAAATGCCTTAGCCAGGTCATGGTAGGCAGTATGCACTGATTTGCCCTCATCCATTGCCTTGTTGGCCTTTTCAAAGAAGTCCACCAGGCTGAGTATGAATGATCTGTCCTTGACAAAAAGCAAACTGGATTGGATCAAGTATTTGAACATTTTTTATGTCCTTATTAATCATTTCCATGATAATTCTTTCCATGGCTTTGCATATGAGTCTGTAGTATGCATATGTAGCTCCAGGTGTCTGCTGATGGCCCACCCTTATGCAGAGGGATCACCATTCCAATTCAACATTCAAGTGGTGCAAAGCTTTTCTAGTGGCTATGATTATACAGTGAATCCAGTCGTCCCAATAGGTCATCTTTCAGACTATTTTGGAAGAATATTGGTATATTATTGGGCCCATTGATGAAGTAATTTTGGCCTTAAAGGGAGCTTATAAAACTTTTCACTCAGGCTACTAGCCATAGTACATGCTGCACACCTTTGCTACTCACATTTTATGCTGCATTGCTTAGGTCAGGAAGGCAGAGCTCACATACATTCTGTATTAGTATCCTTCTAGATTTTACCTTAATTTTCCATCACCTTATCCCCCTATCTTATTAGCCATCTGCATCCACAGAATATGTACGGCTTTCCTATATCATCCACCCATAATGAAATCATGTAGTTCTCTCTTTTTTATCTCTTGTAAATATCAACTTTGGAGTGGCATGCATTTATGTATTATTCTTATCAATGGTCCTATAAAGTTCCTATGAATCACAAGGAAGTACATTTCTGTATCCTCACAAAAATCCTCTACAGTAATTTTAAACTGTTCCCTATCTCTCATTGCTGCTCTAAGGCTTTGACACTTATTTTTTATTTATTTATTTACCTATATCCTTTTATATTAACTCTCCTTTATCATCACTTTCCAACTGTTCCCCTTTTCCGATTGTTAGCTACTCCATATTGTGTAGAACCTGATCCACCATTATATGATAAAACTGGACTACATGTATCTGGGTCATTCCCTCATTCCTGCCTGTCTCCTGTTTTGCTTTACACGCTCTTTATGTATCCACTTTTTTTCATCCCATGTTCCCAAAAATATTCTATATAACTGCAAAGTGAAAATCTTCTGCGGTATCTGTGAATTCCTTTTTCTGGAGTCCATTGATGTCCCATAAGTCAGGTTATTCAACTTTTCACCAGACTGTGACAAACATAATTCATGTGGACATTTTAGGAAAGCCAATCAACCAGAATGTTTATGTGCATAGGAAATATTCAACCCATAACAGTTGCATAACAGTCGAGAAATATGTCTTAAAGACTTTTTAAAACTACTATTTGGGTTCCACTGCCAGGCATCACCCCCCCCCCAATCCTATGTTGCAGATTCATTCCCCACAAGGGGTTACTCACCCTCATTCCAACCATCAGGCTCTGCCACAACCTTAGTTATTAGTCATACTCAAGTCTTCTTTGTCATTGCCAGAGATTTATCTTTCTGTGTCATGAAGGCAAGAATTATCTATAAAGACTGATGGTAAATTAACACCCTGGTGGAATTTTGTTAAACTAGGAGTGTAATGCTTTTGCAGATTTTAAAAATTACTTACACAAATATTGAGGGAAAATAGCTGTAAATGAATTATTCTTTTGTGCTGGAATAACATAAGTAAGGCCGTATTTAGTTTAATTCTGTTGGCTGCCAAAATAACTACATAGAAAAAGGAAATCAAAACCTAAACCAACTGCATTTTAAGTACTGAATATTGTAAAAAGAGAGAAAATATCTGTAACAGGGACCTTTAGAAATGGAAAAGAGCAAACTGCATAAAAATAAATGGAAACTGTGGGAAAATATATGTAGAATAGTGCTCAGGAGGAGGAAAGAGGTTTAAGGGAAGGCATGAACTGAGAAATGTATACAATGTTGGACTGAAAGACAGTTGTTATATTTATTTTATTTTATTTAACATTTGTTAACCGGGCTAGTCCAGCTGGATATATTTCCATTTTCAGCAGAGGCCCGAGGAGAAAAGCTCCAATTGTAAAACATACCACCACCACACCAAAAGGTTTAAAATAGACAAAAAGGAATTAGCTATTCTAGGAAGACAAAAAGACATACTATACCACATACATCATACATTTACAGAACATTTTACAGCATATAAATCTAGGGCAATCACAAGACATTATTAGAAAATACCTTTAAATCTTTGGTAAATCTAGTTTATGCAGACAGTTACGTTTCCTAAGGATTATTTGCTAGACATATTATTAAAAAAAAGGAAGGGAGAGAAAATAAAGGAGGGTATATTAATCAAGAGGCAGGGAATACTACCAACAGGGTACATTGATAGCTCAGCAGAAAAGATATCTAATTGTTGTCAAGTAGTAGAGATTACTTAAGTACCTTCTAATTTAGGGGAGAATATAGGAACGAGAATAGGAGAGTGGGAGGCCAAGAGATGACAATGAGAAGTCCAGAGGATCAGTCTGGGTAACAGCAAGGGCATAGCCAGTGATTTTTAAGGTATGTCTTAAGACTTTGCTTGAAGAGAGAGAGGGATAGAAGTGTGGTAAGGTCAGAGGGCAAGAGGTTCCATTGTTTTCCCACGGTATTTGAGAATAGTGAGTCACCAGCTAAGTTGTTTGACTTGTTATAAAGAAATAAAACATGCTATGCATAGTGTGTAAATGGAAAAAAATGTTAATATGGTTTGTTTTCTTTTTTATTTATATATGCATCTCTCTCTGTGTCTTAAGTGATAATTTAATGAAGGTGTTTGGAAAAAAAAAAGTGGGAAGAATTCAATTATTCTTAAGATTTTCATAAAATAACAGAAATTGGCCCCATTGTGCACAGACATTTTCAGTGATTCTGTTCTCTACCTTTCTTGTTATAGACTATGCTGAATACAGCAACAGAACTGGCCAGACTGCTAAAGGATATGATATTGCTAAGTTTCAGTAAAAACAGCAATACAAAATTGTGAAAGGAGACCATAGAAGCCCACAAAAATCACTTATACTCACGTTAATCAATAACATCTTGGCTTTGCTATGGCAAGGTAGGTAAATGCCACAGTGAAAAAATATTATTGTTTTTAATAGATATGTGACTTACAGAGTAAACTAATACCTTCTTTTTGATTGATTGGTAGTACAGTGCTCCCTAAGTCTGTTATTTACAGTTTTTATAGAGTCCCAGGATCAAGAAACCAAGAGTTTCTGGGAGAGGAAAAAGAAAAGCAGTGATAGAATTAGAAAGGAAGACTAAATCTGATTACAAATATTTTTTTCTTAAATTACTGAAGTAAAAGTGCTGCTT
Organism: Protopterus annectens; assembly: GCF_019279795.1. Taxonomy (NCBI): domain Eukaryota; kingdom Metazoa; phylum Chordata; order Ceratodontiformes; family Protopteridae; genus Protopterus; species Protopterus annectens. The sequence goes on from NC_056727.1 coordinate 1,179,427,974, forward strand.
AGAGGACTACATAATATGGCAGCTCTTATCTTGTATTGTGTGAGTAGAAATTGAATATGACAAAGACAGTTTTGCTACAAAAAAAAAAAATACACCTTTAGTCCAAATAAAAATATTTGACATTGACGTGATCATTCATACAATTCACATTGTGATGAAATATAATATCTACCCCTTTTAAGCTGTCAAAATGGGGTAAAGACAAATGTCAGGAAAACATGGCTATGTGAGGAATCAATACAGCAGAGGAAACCATAGTAACAACAATACAGGTGTGCTTATCAAAGTGCCCAGACCTTCATCATGTGAACTGGGAGAAAAGAGGGCTGAGAGAAAATGGGAGTAAGGCAAACTGTGGGAAACACAAGTCTAAGCAGCAAGGAAGAGTTGGTGTTGCTAGAGAACGTTTGTTTTTTTTTTTTTGTGTGGGATAAATGCCATTTTTATTATTTAAAGAGAAAGGTAGAATGGAATGGTGGAGAGGAACGGCTTTGGGTGAGATACAGGGAAAAGTACTGGTAGTTGGTGTAAACAGATAAATGCAGAACAGAGACAAGATCATATCGGGGACAAGTACATACAAAAAGGCAGGCTGAACAGTGGACTGAAATACCAACAGAAGGAAGATAAGTGATGATGGAGTTGGCTGGGTAATGAACAAAGTTTAGCAATGAGACAGAAGGGCATGGTAACACCACAGTGGGAATAGTCTGGGCTACAGGGCAACAACTCAAGGCTTTACATAGCTGGATGGCTGATGTTATGGGATTGTTGATCTTGGAGTGGCCTGACGGCTGGTGTCCCCCTGCCAAACATCTCAGCCAATAGTTTATTTGCAATTATATAAAGTCTGTGATTTAAATGTTTGGATTTTTTTTTTTAGTTTTATGCTGCATGGACATACCTCTCAACCTCTTAAAGCAAGAAATCTGGGCAAAACCATAAATAAAAGTGGGACAAAGGCCCAAAAATAGGGACAATTTTTAAATATTTTTTTTACAAACTTAGGAAGTTGATAGAACAACAGGTTTTGCATTAGCCCGAATTTTCTGAAGGGTATGAAGTCTATAGCTCAAATGTCTGTCATTATTTCCTAACTTCAGTCTTTAAGGATTTGCCACTAATTTGCCAGAAAACCACAATTTTATGAAAAACAGACCTAAAATATGAGGCAAAAATATGGACATTCTGTGAAAATCTGTACATTTGAGAGGTATGTTTGCAAGGAAACTAGAAATGTTATGGGAAACATAAGAAATATCAGGTAAACTTCTGGACTTTTGAAAAATGTTGCACAGTTGTTAGGTAGGGGTACAGCAAGGATTGTGATTTTGCTCTTTTCTCACTGTAGTGTGACCTCAAGAGTTGGCATATATAAGTATCAGGGTGTGGAGGGCACATCCCTCCCATATGAGGGGTGCAGGGAATATTTGTCCTCTCTGCATAAATTATGTTTTTATTTGTTTTTTAAATGTCACTCTTTTGAAATTTATGTTACTGCATTTTCGTATTTGACCTTAAGGAATATATATATTAACATGGCACAGTGCATATGCCCAAGGGAAGGGGTGCAGTGTCTGTAGGATATTGCATGACATACTATACATGTGTAGGGAGGGGAATTGTCAGGGCACTGCATACATGCAGGACACAGTATCATCTATCTATCTATATGTATATATATATATATATATATATATATATATATATATATATATATATATATATATATATCGAGAGAGAGAGAGAGAGATATGTGGGTGTGTGTATATGGACCACTTCTGTTCATTGTAGGTGATAACTAGGGAGATACAGGGGAGGAGGCCCTTGGTAATAACTTGCGCATAGTAAAGGTGTGAAGGGAAATGCATATACGGAAATAGCACATTTTGTTTGCAGTTGCACCAGGCAATGTCAGGTGAAGCCCAAAAGCCAGGAGAATGATGTTTTGCTGCAGGCCCTCTGTATATATACGTACATAGACCTGGTTATCAAACATGGTGCAGACCAGCAGGTTGGTCACCAAATCTGGCAAGGCATAGTGCATGATGTGACTGTCATAGGACACTACAATGAGTATAAAAGGGTAATGCACATATACTGTACCATGCAAAATAGAACACTTGGAACTTCACAATGGATAGGAGCACCATAAGCTGTGGGCCACCAATATTGGGGCAGCTAATAAAGGTTGAAGAGTTTCAGGTGTCACTCACCAGGGCAGGTAGACTAGCCCTTCATACCATCTGGTGGTTTGGATATGATTCCAAGCCTGGCAACTACCACCCTTGTGTCAATAGGTAATGCAGCAGGTTAATATTCGCTATGGGGCTATGGTATGATACATACACACATGAAGAAGAGTTAATAAGACCGCAGGCAACCTGCAACTCTATCCTGTAGGAATCTTGTATTTGTAAGCATACCACCTGGACCATCAAAATATGTGTTCCATAGTACTGTATATAAAAGTTCACAGTGTGTCCCAGTATGCATACCATAGTAAGATAGTACAACTGTAAATCTGTGAGATCACCCTGCTGTCATACGTTTTCATGTTTTCACAGGTTCATTTCATGAAAGTTGAGTACAGTGGATCAGAAGAGTGATGATATCAGCAAGCCTGCTGCAGCTAATGATAACAGTGGCATGTTACCACCATTGCCTGATAACAAAGTGGCATTGTCTACAGCACTCCACATCCATGGGGACAGTATATTGGTCACTGCTGAGTGCATTCCCTAACTGGAGCCTGATGTACCACCCGCCTATGACTTTCATATCCAAGCTCCTGTTGTGTCCCCACTGTATGCGACCTTTGATATACACACTGCCTCTGATGCAAAGATGCACCACTACACAACCTGCATTTAAGATCCAGGAGAGTTGAATAACATTATGACTTCTCTGTTGTCCCTGATATGTGTGCAGCACTTGAATCAGTCAAGAGATGTACAGGTATATGATCAATGTACAAAAAAACTGCTGCAGGACATATGTCAAATGCACAATTATCTGGTGTATTGGCCCATTGAGACATTATTGCTACTGAGGGCACATATATCAAAAGTTGCCTCCATGAACCATGTTATAAGTGCCCTCCAGACTGTCCATGGTGGTCATGATGTCCATTGTCACGGGGTGGTCTGAAACAAGATGGACTTGTACCAGGTCTCCCATGTCAGAGAGCACAGAAGGTTGCAGGTGTTTGCTTTATGTTGCATGGTGGCACTCTGTCTTCTTGTAATCCACAGAGTGTCCTAGCATGATTCCATAGGTCAGCCATATATCTGTCATTGGACAGATTCAACTCCAACATAACAGTGCACACTGCCAGTGGTCCTCAATGACACTCAAATGCCATTAGTGAGTAATATGACCCCTGATACCCAACAATCTGCCAGCCTTATGTGCCAATTGCATTAATTTCCTGTGACCCTATCCCATATAGTGACTTGCTGCTCTATGCCTATGTATTGCTTATGCATTGCTGATCTCTGTCTACATTTGACTTTGGATTAGAATTATTAATTTAAGGTTTGGTTACTTCCAGTTTTTTTTTTTATCTTTACTCTTATATTGCGTTTTATTTTTGTTTTAGTTTTTTGTTCTTTTTGGAGTTTTATGAGATCTTGGCTATGGTCACTTAGAAAAGATTTCTTTGCAGATAGTGAATAAAATGCAGCTAATTAGTGAGAGGAGCTGAGAAATAACATTCCTCAGTTTACACGTATTTAGTGGCATCTTTATCTGTAGTGTTGTGAGACTTGCTGTGCTCTGCCTAAATATTGCTGATCTCTCTCTCTCTCCATTTGATTACTATCAATCTGACTTTGGACACTGCTCCCAGTGTCATTTCATCATCTCATTCTACTGAGGACTGAGAGATCAGCCCCCATCTGTAAAACTTTAAATTACCTTGTATTTCCTACCTTCCCACTTACAAAAAAATGGCACTTTATTTAGCTGCTTTTACTGTACTTTTGCTTATTCCTACTTTATTTAGCTTTTTGCTGCAGTTGTATTTAATCTGCTGCATTTATTACTGCTAGTCAGTAGCCTAATTACTTTGCAAATATTATTTTAAGCCTCTTAGCTCTGATTTAAGCACTTGGATTTAGACTAGTTCTCTTACATTAGGGAGGATTGCGGTCTATAGTCTTGTGGTGGGAGAGGTAGCTTACACTCTTCTGACTTGGGAATTGCTGGTTGAAGGTTTATTGAGTCTGTTATTTTAGGTATATTTTTTTCTGGTTTAAGCACTAGGGCTCCAAACCAGTTATTTTCTATTAAGAAGGTTTGTGGTCTGTTGTGGGAGGAGAGGGTAGCCTCCACCCTTATGAGCTGGGAATTTCTGGTGCAAGTTTTATTCTGCCTTTATTAGATTGGCTAGAGGGCTAGCTTGTTTAAAATTTGAATCTGTGTCTGAGGCATTTGGCAACCGCACTACTTGAGAACAAGACTGTTGCTGGTCTCTGCTAAACTCTACAAAAAGCTAAGAATTAAATTACCATATTCTTTGTTTGGCACTTGATTTTGCTCTATTAATTGAGTGTTTCTGTGTTGAATATCTGCACATTTTTACTTTTTTACAGTCTTTGTTTGGAGCTGCCTTGGTTCCACTTTAGTGAGAATAAATGAGACATGAGTCATGTTCTGACCTGAGATTGTATAAAGGAAAGAAGAATGTGTAGTTTTTGATTGTCCACAGGGCCTTGTTTGTGTTTTTTTTTAGCAAATCACTGCTGCTATTTAAGCATTGCAGTTGCACAGCACTTGGCTCATAATCTTCATGCTCCAAGGCTTTTGGCAACATTTGGTGACCACGATTTTGAGAAGGAGAGTGTTACTGATTTCTGCTAAAAGCTAAGGCATACATTATCATTCCCATTGTTTTGGCACTTATTTTTTTGCTTTGTTTGTTCACAGCTGCATTAATTGAGTGCTTCTCTGTTTAATATCTGATTTTTGTACCTTTTTTACAGTCTTTAGTTAGAACTGCTACTGTCCGCACAGCAGCAATAAGACACCAATATCTCACACTGTAATTCCCCCTAGTAATCTGCTTATCTCTAGCAGTATAAGTTTCCTTTAAGACACACTTACTGTCTAGCCAGATTTTTTAATTACTAGAGCATCTAGTTAGTGCATAGCTGAGCATTGCTTATCAAGTTCCTTTTCTTATTGACCTATTCAATACATAAATTTCCATCAGTCCTCCCTAGTAGATCAGCAGCCATGAATATACACTTCCTAACCCTTTCTGTGCCCAGTCTGGTTCAGTTGGGTATTCTGAGGCATTGTAGCAATTGCCTCATGTATACTGACAACCCACTTATTCTTAATGAAATAGGTAACATATGCGAGAGATGCAAACACACTTTAACACTGCAGGCAAAACTCTCTCACACAATCAAAACGAATCTTATAGAGGTTGTCAGTGACACTTGAACTATGCCTACTACACAGGGTAAATTCATTGCACATAAAACTGCTTATGCTGTGGCACTTACAGATAACCTTCCTAAAGCAGTAAGACGTCCTGCACAGCACAATCAAAAAAGGGTCCTCAGCCATTTTGTAAACACTCTGTTAAAACACTACCCACAGTATCTGATACCTCTACCAATGAGCCTTTGAGGCAAACCAGTGCACAATTAAATTTCCTAGTCATTTGTGATTCTATAGTGAGGCACACCAATGTCCCCCTCATAAGAATGAGCAAGCAGAGAATCATGGTTCCCTGCCTTTCTTGGGCTGAGAACCAAAAAGTCACAGAGGTACTGAGGTAATTGAACCACAGGTACCAGTATAGCTCAGTCTTCATCCATGTCAGGGTTAATGACTTGAGACTTACCTCCCTTGACTATATGAAGTGAGACATGCTTGAGTTAGTTGATTATGTATCTGAGGCAGGTATGAGCCTAGCACGGAGCAGCATACTACGTTATCCGAGGATGATGCCACATTACCAACAGAAAATGATTGATTTTAACAATTGGCTTAGCTTCTGGTGTCAATTCGAGGGGTGCAATAGCTGGTGGCCTGGGAGGACTTGGTCAATAGACCATGCAGCTTTGCCAGGGATGGTCTGCACTTATCTCCCTCTAGGCTTTTGGAATTGACAAAGACATTTTCCACCCCATAATGCCTTTTTATGCAATGCCAAACTGATAAACCTCCTGATTTAATTGAACCTACAAAGGAATATCTAAATGTGGTACTGCTCAATGCTAGAAGTCTTAACAAGAAGCTCCACTCACTGTAAGCCATTCTCTTTTGGAGAGTGTCAAAGCCTGTGTACTAAAAGAGACATAATTGAAAATCATGGAAAGTACCCCAACAATGCAGGTTTATAATGCCTTTCACACCTTTAGATCAGCTACTGCACAGGAGGGAACTAAAGATAGAGGAGCCTCAGAGTATAATAAAAATGACCTCACATCCAGACTAGTTATATGGTATGACCCATTGGAACTCATAAATATGCAACTCATCATAATCAAGGTGTCGTACCATATCGTTGCAACATATAGGTTCCACTCCATGCCCCAGGAATCCTAATACTACCTATCTCAATGCACTAGAGTCCCTCACCATTCAACCCCATTTGATCTTCATGGGGAATCTCAACTATCCTTCTTTTTACTGGGAATGCTACACCACTTCTAATGCACAAGTCTAGTGATTCCAAAACATCGTTAATGCCAGTATCTAGGAACAGTTAGTCCATTCTCCTACCAGGGTTACAAACGTCCTTGACCCTGTAGTCATAAACAGGGGGAGAGATGTTCCTTACCCAATGTAATGTCCTTGCACATCAGGTCTGACCATAAGGCCGTATTGCTTGAAATAAACATGAAATCTGGGGACCAAGAGAAACCAAAAATCTTTAGGAACTATTATAAAGTTAACCTCCCTCTGCTAAGTAATAACTTGACTAAATTCCAAAAAAAAACCCCAAGCCCAGTAAGCACCGGTTTACTATCATATTTTTGAATGACACACAAAAAAAGTTCAAATACATGAATTTGAAACTTCACTTCCTGAATACTAATGAGTTAAGAATGTCGAAGTGCATGTAGCAAAAAGATCGCATTCACACTTTTGACATTCTTTTTTCAGTTCAGTACTACAAATCACAACACGTAATCTTTTTGTAGGGGGACAAGCCCCCCCCTGCACCCCTCCATGCCCCCCTGCAAATTATATATTCCAAATCTGAGATTGCACTACAGTTGGGAAAAGGTTAATTTCCTAATCCGAATTGTCTACTACATATGTGAGAATGCACAGTGGCATTTGCTGTACTCAACATTTGTAGTAATGAAGGTCAGAAACACAGGCGGCAGCTTAATGACTTTCGACATTCCTCTGTTCACCGGACCTTCATTCTACGTTTTGATAGTAAACCATAAGCATCAAAGCATATGCTGATTTATTTACAAAATCCATCTGCAGCCATAGTGATAGCTGTATAAAGTGAGCTGTTCCCACTTGTACAAACTCAAAAGACAAGTCACCCTGGTCAATATCAATTGGTTATACGAAAAAAGAAGAAAGAAATCTTGGCCAAGTGTAGGAGGAACAAAGCATAACACAGTAAAAAAAAACCTTGACCAATCTAAACAGGCAGCTAAGAGGGTTAATTAGTATTTCAAAAGGTAAATTTGAAGAAAAAATAGCTTCTCAGGTAAAAGGCACCCACAAAGCTTTCTACATGCTTTCTACAGCTGTGTTCGTAACCTCAAGGGAAATATGCAACAATGCACATAACATATTGTAAATGGCATCATTCACACTGAATCGGAGGCCATAGCCAACCTTTTGGTTGACAGGTTCAGCTCAAATTTCTCCCTCCACTCCCTCCTGATAGTTGAAAGGAAATACCACATACCACAATCCCCTCAACTATTACTAGGGAACAAGTGTTCAATGTGCTTTCCAAGTCCAAAAATACTGCATCGATGGGTCCCAATAACATTCCAGGATACTTACTAAATAGGATGAAACATGACCTCTCTGGTCCACTTGAATCACTTTTCAACTGGAGCCTACTGTCAGGTTTTATGCCCAAGGAATGGAAGATGGTAACAGACATTCTCCTGCACAAAGGAAGTCCAACAACCGATCCAGGTAACTACAGGCCCATAAGTCTGACCAGTCACCAGCCTCATCTGTAAGGCCATGCAAAGAATCATCATGCCCATGATAAATGAGGACATAGGTAACCTGAAAACACTGGATCCATCACAGTCCACCTTTGTTAAAGGAAGGTCATGCATATTAAATCTATTGAACTTCATTTAGAAGGTATCCAAAGCAATATATGAGGGCAAGACTGTGCACATAGCTTACCTTAACCTGGACAAGGCTTTTGATACAATATCCCACTCAGGTATTATAGACAAGCTCATTAAATCAGCTATAACCCCTTTTATCACCTGCTGGATAGCCATTTGACTCACTGATAGGAACCAGGAGGTCAAACCAGGTGAGGCCACCTCCATCAAGATGCCAGTCAGTACAAGAGTCCTTCAGGGTTCAGTACTGGGCCCACTCCTTTTTGGCATCTGTTTCACTGAAGTGGAGACAAATGCTGAAGGTTTTTGGATTACCATCGACTCCCCTGCAGACACTAGCATTTTTCAAGAAGACCTATCTCCGACTAACAAATAGTGCTTAAGTCATGGTCTTTAACTCAGTGCTAAGAAATGCATAATTGTACCCTTTGGGAGGTATTTCTACTATGTGTTTGCACCTACCAAACAAGTGACTCTGTGTAAATCCCCCTTGTATTAACCACTGATCTAGACTGGAAGGGTGCCATATGCCTGAATCATATGAACTATTTTGCTTGTGCAGAGAACATAATGTAGATGATATATATTTGCATTACAGATCACCCGTCAGTTCAGGGAGTTGTAGCCTTTCATATATCATTTTCTCTGTGGGCTAGGTGTTAACTACATAGTAACTTGGTTGTAATCTACAATGCAAAGAGCTTTAGGGAAACTTGCAATCTTGTAGAGTACCTGCATGGTGTTGGTTCTCTACACTGCAGCCCTTGTGATCCAGGTATGCTGTTCTACATGCTGCAGCACAAGGTTGAGAAATTATTTGAGAGACAGATGCCTCTGTTATACACAACGAGTCCCCAGTAGGTTGATGGAAGTTCCTTACAGCAAGAGCACTCAATGTTACACTTATCTTTATACCCGCAGGAATGGGTACTCCCCTCATCCCTCTATTGCACTCATTGGAGACATTAAGTCCAACAGTGTGTCCTTGATAAATCTGTAGTGTTTGATTATCTGCTTGGTCTGGCTAGGCTTCTGGTGGTAATACGCATGCTGCTGCCTGTACTATCCCTGTTGGTACTGCTACAGCGACACACAACAGTCCCTACACGGCCTTTAACAGTGGGTACCAACACCTGCTGTTGAGCTACAGCTGCAGCTTTGCTTAATGTGACTCTTGTTTTGTTTCTGTATGGTATGACATTCAATCTACATGAGCAGTGGTATGCAGTATCACCACTGTACACATCTCTGAATCAGCCATTTTATATATCTCTGAATCAGTCTGCTGTGTTGTTTTACTGCATTTGTATATCCCATGATTCTTATTTGCACAGAGTTCTCATTTACATGTCAGTGTGCATTCCTTTTCATGCACTGCATACTGGGTAATTTGCACTATTACACTACTGCACAAACACTATCTTTGACTCACCTGTACCCTGCACATGCCTGCCACCAATGTTGTTTTATATTGCACATTGCACACACTGCATCTACATACCAACTGCTGTCCCTTGACTATGCCCTCCTGATTTCATATTTGGTAACATCATAAAAATATAATAGAAACATTCACAATAGCTGACTGTCTATTTCAGCAATGTTATAGGTCTGAAGGCATTATGAATGTTTAAACTGCATACTCAAGTTTATTACCATTATTATGGAGTGAGGCTCCTTTATGGTGGCACTACATAATAATTAATAAAACAAACAAATTGCATCTCTTCCAAACATTTACAAACTTAGGGGAAGCACTTTCATTATTAATCATCGATATAAGAAGTTATTTTTCTATAAAATGGGAACAACAAAGTAAACTAGTGGAAGAGATGCAGTTTCCAAAGTTTTGATGTGACAGTTGATATTTAACTAAGTGCATATCCAAAGAAAACGCCACTGGTGAATGCGGATTTTAAAGGTAAAAACATTTTCTTGGTAAATGAAAAAAATGCATGTTTTAAGTTGCGTCATACAAATATGACATTTCACCTGTAGGAAACAATAAAGCTGGGAAGAATGTCATAGTCACGCTATGGTTACAATTTCCATCTAAAATCAAAGATCAGAAATGCAACAGATAATTATAATAGTAAAACTATGTATGGAAAATTAGCAACTATTTGCATTCTGATGAATTACAAATGCAATTGTGTATTTTCACCTAAACATGCTTGGCGCTGGTGCTAACAGGTGGGTTTCTAAATATTCTTTTTATCAAATGTGTAATGCATTGTAGGTATTGCCACTAGATGGCAGTATTCCTGCACAGACTTGATACTGCAGCCTCACCTACTACAAACTAGCATGAAACTGCCTACATCTTAGAAAGGTCATTTTCTCTCTGTTAGTGGAAGGTTACCTTTCAGAATGAGCATGAGTCATGTAATATTTTTAACTTTTCATTTAGAATACCATTTTATCCACTCAACATTTCCTATCTGCAATCAGTTTGAGGGGAAGATTACAGAACAGACAGTTTAACAAAACTGGGCACTACAGATCAAATTTTATTTTCATTGACAGTTTATGCAGCCTACTAGACACATAATGCAATGCTTCTCTTCCGATACAGTTAAGGCAGTTGAGAAACCATTAGAGGTGTGAACCAAGAAAAAATCAGGATACACAAGCAGTGACTAGTCAATTAGGACAGAAATGGCATGAATATTTAGCCAGCTTTCATGACAGCTGATATGTGCTAACATACACCAAGATAAATGTTTTATTTTAGGCAAAGGAAACCGGTTTGAGTGTCACTCACAGACGGAGAGCAACAGAGAGTGCTTTGTCTTAAGGCAATTGTGTTTTCGCTTTAAAGCTGCATTTTAACGTTGCACAATATACACAATGTTTTTGGGTGTGATGTTTCTGGCATACCTCTCAACCTTTGAGTACTACAGAATAAATCATAAGCTTAGCCTTTAAGACTCATAACAATGGGGCATAAAGAGGAGCATTTTCTCGTTTTCAGAATAAAAGATTTTCAGATACTATATCCAGTAAAAAATGTGATACGAAATTTTAGATAACTTGAGTTTGGTTATGCTGAAATAATTGCATCTTTAACCATGTCTGAACTTTATGAAAAAATGAGCAAACTTAGAATAAGTAAAGCTAAATACGGGGGCAAAAATACTAGTGTTATTCCTAAATCATAGCAGCTGAGAGGTATGTTCTCCAAACTGACCTTTTAAGCATTTTTAGAAATAAAGGACACTTTTATGAAACTGATGTTTCCAAAATTCTGTCACCATGCCAAAAGTGTGAAAACATGAAAATAAGTAATGTGAAGGAAGACATACACAAAATGAATCCTTAAGTGTTACAATGTTGATTGAGGATGACAAAAGTACATTTTTTAAATTTCATTACAAATAGTACACAGTGATATGGTTGCTTTATTCACAGGACAATAAGCCCTAGGGCCCTTACAAGCCTAGCAAAGTTCTACCCTTGTTTCCATGATCAGCACCTATTGCCCCTGTCCAAAAGAGACACGAGTGGAACCCCCGAGGTGAATTTACGGTTGCCCATCCAGTTGTCCAGATTGCATTTGAAGAGGGACAATGAGGTTCTCTGTTTGACATGAAACAGGAGTCTGTTTCAACGGTGTGGTAACTTCTGGGAGACAAATCTGTCCCTCCAGTAGGTTCTGTTGATGTCTCATACCAGGTTAAGGTCTTTAGAGCAAGTAACCCATGTGCCATTTGACTTGTGGATATACAGCATTTCCAGTAAAGCAGGGTCAGAGATTGCCTTATACACAAGGCACAGGTCACCTCTGAGTAGTCTGTAAGAAGCAGACTAAAGTGTTAGTGATTTCAGCTAATCCACATAGGACAGATGCTGAAGACCTTGAATTTTTCTTGTGAGGAACCTTTGTGGTATCTCCAATTGCTGCAAGTGCTTGGAAAGGTACATACTAAAAGGGGTATTATACTCAGTTATTGGCCTGATAAGGGAAGAGTACATGGAGGTTATCACTTCTTTTTTACTGGACGCAATTCTCTTACTTATGAGATGAGCAATATAGAATGCCATTCTTACCACTGCGGAGACATGGTAATCAAAGTTAAAGTTGTTATCGACCTATGTACCCAGATCTCTCACCACCGAGTGCACACTTAGGGTGTTGCTATTGATATGGTAGTTAGCAGGAACATCAATCTTACTGAAAGGGATGATAATACATGTTTGCATTAAGTTTAAGGCCATGACTTTGGCACCAGTCATTTGTTTGTATAAGACCCTCTTGTAGGATGCTAACATTGTTTGGAGATTCTATGACCGCTCACAGTTTGCAGTCATCAGTAAACTTTATCAGCCACAGACCTTTAGTTTCTGCTTGTACTTTGGAGAAATAGTTTCCGAAGAGAGGTCCCAGGACTGATCTCTGTGGAACACCACTGGTTATGGGTCTGCTGTTGGAGATGGATTCCCCTCTTTTGACTGTATGGGTTCTATCAGTGAGACAGTTAGCAACCCAGCTAATGATATAAGGGTTGATACCTAGTTGGGTGAGTTTGTCAATGATGTCTGAGTAGGGGATAGTGCCAAAAGCTTTGGCTCAGTCTAGGTCAGTGATGGCAAACCTTGTGTGCCAGAAGTTTTTGGCACACCAGACCCAAAATAATTCAGTGCACTTCACGTGAGCAATAAATGAAAAGCAGTGTCTTTGGTAACTAGGGTGTTCGTGATCACTGACATGTCATGCAAAATGTTGTGGCATGTGTCATTTTTAACAAGTGTGTCATAGGTTTGCCATCCCTGATCTAGATAGACTGGTATGCACAGATCTCCCCTTGTGCAGGGCCTTGAAAGTCCACCACGTTTAACAGGCATGATCTCCCTTTGACAAATCCAAACTGAGTAGGGTCAAGTGTTTGGAAATCACCTATATCTTTGCTGATAAGGTCCATGAAAATTCACTCCATGGCCTTGCAGATAAGGCTAGTCAGGCTAATAGGTCTATAGTTACTGGGGGTCAGCAGAAGCACCACCTTTGTGCAAGGGGATAATGGTGGCCATTTTCTATTCAGCTGGGATGAAGCCAGTGTGTAAGACTTTGACTGAAAAGAGTACCCAATGGTGTTGCTAATTCTTTTTGTAGTCCATGGAGGACACAGCCTGGGATGTTATCAGGTCCCATAGATGCTGTGCTTTTGGCTACGAGAGGGCATTTATGACCTGCTCTTTAGAGACACAAGGTAGGGGACAGGTGGTAGGGATGTCATGGGGTACGTGTGGTGGGGACAGGGGAGTGACGTTTTCAGGGAATCTGTTGGCTAACAGGTTAACTATGTCCACAAGAGAATTGAGTAAAGATTTAACTCATTAAACAATTAATTAATTATACTAAACATTACATAAGGGAAAACAAGGGAATAGGAATTGTTTAATGATTCAAATAATCTAACTGGGTATTTTTTGAGTATCTGGTGTATACATGGATGTGGGTTTTAGTTATATAAATTATTCCATGAAGGCAAAAGGTCGAGGTACCAGAATAAATTTCTGTGACCAGTATTCCTTGATGTCAGTGTGGTTCCTTTATCATGGTGGCTGAGGCTGGGATGTTTTTTTCTTAACTATGTCCACAGACTCAGTATATGCGGTATCATTACCTACTAATTTGTTGCAAATCTGGTTATTTCCTTGTAGTTTACCGATGTAACTAAAGAACGCCTTATGGTTGTCCTTAGTTGAGAAAGCTAATTTGGATTTGTAGTTTGGTTTGGAGGACTTCACAAGAAGTCTTATTTGCTTGTTTAAGCCGAGGAAGGAGTGTTGCCAGTTTAGGGCTCTCTCCCTCTTACTCTTAGACCGCAATTTCTTCCTTTTATTTTAAAGCCTGTTAATGGCAGTTGTCTACCAGGCAGGTTTGCTCTTCCTTGAAGAACTTGTTTTGGTCCTGTCAGATACAGTCAAGTCAATGCAGTTATACAGGTGTTTATATAAAGCCCTGTTGTAGAACTTGGTATAATTGCCAGTTCCATCTGAGGGGGAGGTGCAGTGAAGCTATTTATACCATCCAATAAGGGGTTATAATCTGTTTTGGAGAAGTTTTTTAGGTCTATTTGCTGACGGCAGAGAGGGTCTGGTGTTATAGTTACTTCGATTGAAACTGATTTGTGGTCAGATCTCACCACAGAAGACCTCTCAGTGGGAGTGCTACAACAGTCCCCCATATTGGTAAGCACCAGATCCAAGATGTAGGCACCCCTTGTGGGGTATCAATCAGCTGGTCCAGGGCATTAGAGTTAACAATGTCGAGGAGCCTTTGGGCAAGAGAGTTTGAGCAAGAGTTAAAAAAACATGTTGTTTGGATGTATCTTGATGGACTCAAGTAGATACAAATAGGCAGAGAGTATCCTGATTCATGGAGTGGGTCCTGTAGCTGGCAATGTCTTGAATAGGTGTCCTATCAGCAGTTAATTGCACCTGAAGTATCTCCAGCCAATCAAACTATTTAACCAATTTGGAGGTGTATTTATCTTTAAAGAATATTGATACACCTCCTTCTTTAGTTTTCACCCCTTCAGTTTGTGGTCTGAACATGTGGAAGGAGGTGTAACCCAGTATGGTTGGGGTGCTGTCCACAGCCATGAACCAGGTCCCCGTGACTGCATAAATGTCTGTGTCTTCCAAGGTGAGGACTGCTTCCAGTGAGTGCAGTTTCATGTTAAGACTCTTAGCATTTACCAGCAACCTAACCTTGAGGTTGTTTTTAGATGGAATTTTTATGTCAGAAATTTTGTCCTTGTGACACTGCCTAAAAATGACACTATGCAGGTGGCAAAAGCCTTGGCCAGAAGCCAAAATCCCAGGGCTGACAGATGAAGATTGTGATAAACTGGGTCTATATTACATTATCGAATACTCATGTATTCGAAAACGTAATAGTCGACCCTAAATGTTGAAAACGTCAAACGTTGAACATTTCAGTGGAGATCTCCATACAGTGCGGAAATGGAAGATTTCCATTGTCAGCACTGTATGGCAATCTCAGAGTTGGTATATTTAAGTAGCAGGGGCTTGGGGGACACATCCCCCCCATGAGGGGGTGCAGGGGGGCTTGCTTTTAACATTTAAATGGTTTGCTTAGGTGGGTTTTTGTATTTTTTTAATTGTTCGACGTTTGACGTTTTTGACATTTAGGGGTCGACTATTACATTTTCGAATACATGAGTATTCAATAAAGTAACATAAACCCGATAAATTGAGGGTCTGTCAGCCCAGCTAGATAGAATTTTGTAAATAATTCTATGTCATTTGTAAATATTAATATGAACCACCGGCTTGTTTTACAAATGTAAAGAGAACTATATGTTATGATTAAACTATGTGTTATACTGAGCTTAAAAAATGTAACCACAGTGCACACTGCTGGAAGAAAGAAGAAATGTGTATAAACTCTATACCTATGTAATGTATGTTTTATGGTAGAAACTGGGATGTACAGAGTTAACTTGCAAACTCTAAGAAAATAAGCTAATAAGTATAGAATTTTACGACTGTGTGTGATTGCAAGCTAAGAGACTGGATGTCTGGGCTAGGAGCTTCTTTATATTGTCTTAAAACAGAAATAATTACTAGGTTTCACATGTAAAGTGCCTTTTATTGCTCTGTGACTTCCTGGCAGCTGCAGATCACAAAGAAATGTTAGATTTTAAGTTCTGTGAGCCTGGGAACTTGAGCAGGGGTGACAAGAATGATGTAATCTGAAATGACTCAGCAGTAATGTGTATTATCAATTTAAAATCTATCTCAGAGAGAAAGAGAGGGCATTTTGTATTTGTTTCTGAACCTGAGCACATCATCTCACCAGTATTTTATCTTAATATTTCTCTTAGAGATAGATAGGAATATAGCCAGATTATTGTAGAAGTTTTATATATTTATGTGAGACTGTCCTACAATGTTGTTTTAAAGTATTTTCTGTGATTTCTGACCTCTCTATTGTCACTGTGCTGAATTAATGAGTATTGTCTTGTGCTTTTATTATTTATTACATCTATCTAAACCTTTTAATAGTGGCTGTTTTGTGTAGAGATATTTAAGCTTTTAGGGTGCTTGCATGTATGTAGTGATAATGTGCAAGCCACTCCTAAATAGCCTTCAATTCTTTGTCACACTTACCAATTGGATAATAATAACATTGCACAGTACAACTGGACACCCTTTGGTAAGGGACTTTAGAGTAGCTGATAAGAGTAGTTGATGGCAGTGATTACTACCTTATAGCCTGGGCCGAAGAGGGCATAGCTAGTGAACCTATGCCACCCTTCTCCAGGAGTGTCTGTGTGTTTGTATACAAATCAATCTCAAAGTGTGTGTGTCAGCTACTTGTGCAGGGGCACGAAGCACTGGTTGGACAGAGAGGGTACTGGAGGTTTTGCCTTGACTACTCGTCTGAGATCTGAACCCTATGGCTGTGCCAGTGGGGAGTCTTATTGGGGCTCTAGAGAGACATGGAGAAACCAGCCCCAGACTGACTGTGATCTCTGTGAGCTCTTAAGGGAAATTATACTTTACTGTGTGTGTGTACTTGTTATCCTCCCAATGTGCACATCCCTCACTGGTGTTAGTGGTGAGGATTGAGGCTCCTTGATTACTGGAGCAGTGCATGGGTGTCACAAAGACCATCGCTAACAAAACATTGAGGTCTGTCGATCATATCATCCCAGGCTGACAGATACTGGATCCCATTAGAATGACACCAGAAACTTAGCCAATTATTGAAGTCACTCATTTTCTTTTTCTATTGAGTCTTCACCCTAGGTGAAGGTGAAATGTTGCTTAAGGCTAAGGACATACTTGACTGAGACACACAGTCCAAGAGCTCAGTCATGCCTCTCTTCATATAGTCCAGATATGTACGTCTCAAGTCATTTACATCAACATGGACTATGATGAAGTCTTAAGAGTACCTGTTGTTGAGAGACTTGAGTGCATGTGTGGTGTGGCAGATTCTGGCAGCTGACAGACAGCTGACCATGACCTTTTCCTTATCCAGCCTGGTGAGAGGGACATCTTTGTGTCTCACAGTGGAGTCACCTGTGACTAATATGTTGGGTTTTATTTTTTGTATTAAGGGTTTAACAGGTAAGACACTGGTTCAAGAGCTATTATATGTACTGTGTTCTGTAAAGAAAGTGTTATGTCTAATGTACTTGTGTTTTGGAGGTCTCTAGTGTTTAGGTATGTTCCTGGTGAGGACCTATGTGTATGTAGGTATGTGTGATGTAGGTTTGGGTGGAGTAGGAGGTAATGTGTGCATGCTGACAACCCACTCAGTGTCTGATGTACTGACTAGTATGTGATAGAACATGGATTCAAGGTCCTTAATATAGTTGCATCTCTCATATGTTCAGTTTATGTGGACTAGGAGTAGAGGGTTGTCAGTGTACATGAAGCAGTTGCTACACAGTTTCAGGATGCCTATGTTGACCAAGATGGCTGGAGAAACTTCAGGAAATTGTCCATCCATAAAGTTAGGTAAATTTATATGGTCAGAAACAAGAAGAGGTCAGGAAAAGAGGTCGCCCTTAAGAATGGCTAGTGGGCGAGAGGAATGTTGGCACCTTAGAGGCTAGGCTTAGTGTTCCACTTGACAGTAGAGCAGGGTTGAAAAAACCTCTGGAGGACCACAAGCAAAATGCCAAGGCAAACTTTAACAAGCAAAATGTTTGTGTCTATAACTGCCAATGGTAACCACGGCTGCGCAGCAGTGCAAGATGGTGAGCTACACACAAACAAGCGCAAACCTGTGTAAACGTGGGGCTTAAATAAAACACGAAATAACCCTTTTAACTCACACTAGCCAATAAGGATACTCTGAGCTCTAATTTAATCACTCTCGATTAGATGGGACCCAGGCAGCACTCCCAAAAGGGTGCAGAAGGGCTTTCTCCAACAAAGATGGTTTGAATTTGATACTTAGAAGTTACAAAACAGACCCAGGAAACATAAACCTGGATTTGGGCTATGCTACAGCTGAACTGGTATAGTATACAGTAAAATGTGGCGAAAAAAGATTCAGGGAATTCAAACAGACAGTAAATTACAAATACAAATTAAAAGTGCAATATAAGAGCAAAAACAGGCACTTATAGTTAGTTGGAAGGAATGGATGTCTCAGATCTTTCAGTATCCCAATGAAGAGCTAGTTTTAGTGCTCAAGTGATACCAAACAGTCTAGATTCAGCAAGTCTGCATCTAGCCTGTGCTATAAAATGCAGAAGTACTATTAATTCAAAGTGCAGAAAATCTCAGTCACAAGAGCAAAAGCAGTTTAAATAAAGCAGCAATTCAGTAGAATACTGTTCTCAAAGTACAATGTAGGTTTTAAAAATACTTTTCAGCAGATTTCCATGGATGCCTTGGATTTAGTTCTGATTCGCTCCAGATCTCTATCTAAAGTCACCAATCTATGAGCACCTCCAGTAAACTGAGTGCAAACTTGTGCAAACACAACACTTAAATATGAGTGAAGTTAAATGATTTTAAACAAAGACCGAGCCTTATTCCAGCAATCTCCAACTCAGATGGGTCCTTGGCTGCACACTTCTGCCACAAGGGTGCAGGAGAGCCTTCTTAATGTAAAATGACTGGTTTTGTGTTCAAATTATACCAAACAGTCTAGATTCAGCAAGCCTGAATCTAGCCTATGATATAAAATGCAGAAGTACTAGATTTGGAATGGCGAATGCTGTACTCTACATGGAAAATTAGCAACTGGTGTTCTCAAAGTATGCCTTCAGCTTTGAATTTTGCTTTAATGACAGATTCGGGATTCATGAATGGAAGACTAAATTGTCAAATTACACATTTGTCTTTGCGCTGTAGGTTACTGTGTTTCAAAATGATTTAAAATAAGTTATTGCATTATTCTAATTATTGAGGGAGAATATTTCTTAGGTGGTGGTGTTGTACAATACAGAAACGGATAGCTTTTTATCATTTCAGCTATGATTTGATAATAAGAGAGGTCACTGCATGGGTGGGGGTTCTCAACATACAGATACAATGATTTTGGTGTTAGTTTTAATTGGTGAAGCTGTGTGTGTGTGTGTGTGTGTGTGTGTGTGTGTGTGTGTGTGTGTGTGTGTGTGCGCGCGCGTGTGTATTTTTATGTATTTGTGTGTGCATGTGTGTGTGTGTGTCTGTGTGCGTGCGTGTGTGTGTGTGTGTGTGTGTGTGTGTGTGTGTGTGTGTGTGTGTGTGTGTGTGTGTGTGTGTGTGTGTGTTTCTGTGTGTGTGTGAGTGTGTGTGTGTGTTTATGTATACATGTGTCTATGTGTTTGTGTCTGGGGTATAAGGGTGCCTCTGTGTTATCTTGCAGTTAATTGCTTTACTTATTTGCACAGACTTGTAATCTATTTAAATGAGAAGTCATGTGATCCAGCACTAAGCAATGTTTTGCATGACTATGACTCCCATTGTATTGGAGAAGAGTACAACTAATCCCACTGAAGTAGGACAAAGTCAGAGTGACTTGACTATGAATTTCTCCCTGGTTTTCAACAAATAATTTGAAATAAATAAAAGCTGAAAAAAATGTGTATGTTTATGTTTTTAAAATGATAGCTCACAATAAAATCAGTCAATAATCATTACAACTGAACATGTGTAAATTAGGCAGCATAATATTATCAAAAAATGTTTTAGTTTTTTATAATGGCTAACGAAGTGGGATTCTTCATATTTGTGTGTGGCAGTAAAATAAAATATTTATAGTGCAGACCATCAGTAAAGACAGGAAACTGTCAAAGGATATGAAATGATACAATGTTATGACTGTCAAGAGGTACGCAGAGGTAATAAAAATATTCCTTTATTACAGAAGTGAAAAAGCAAGAATGAGAAAGTATTTGTACACCAATGTATAAGATTTGTAATGCCACATAATATTCAGAAAGTAGTAACTGAGCAGTATATTGTGAGTTGTACACGAGGCAAATCAGTAGGCCCATAAATGACATGATCCAATATAAACCCTAAATGCAAAATCAATGAGATTTGATAAGACATGCCATTGTGAGATGCTTTATTAAATTCACATGTGTACAAATTCTCTCTTATTCATTTGACATATATACTGGCAATTGATGCTTAACATTTTTCTTACTCTGTCATATCTAGAATTTATTTTTTTTGTGTGCATCTCTTCTTTTTTCCTTTAGTGAGATACCATCCTGTTTTTTTAACCCTGTTTCAAAGATCTGTATTTTCCAGCTTTATTAATACAGGTAAAATTAATATTGAGGCATGTGTCTCATATTCTAAACAGGCAACAGGTTTTGATTACACTAAGGTCTGGCATGCTGGTAGCCAACCAAGAAACAATTGGTTCATAACTGTCACCTACACCTTGTGCTCCACCTATAGTTGAGCAGCAGCTAGCAGTTGAGTTGGGTATCTTCCAGGAAAGGTCAGAACCTACACCTGTGAGGCATTCCCTTACGACTCACATGACACATCCACAAAGGCAAGGACCCACTGTGTCTTACATGTCTGTAGACGCATTGGGAAGGCAGGGGAAATTATCGAAGATGTCCTTCACATGGCACAGGTGATACAAGACAACTTAGTAAACAGATGCCAGACTAGCCCTACTGCAGCACAAGTTTTACCTACCTCTTGCTTCTACTAGTAAGTCTGGCCTCCTTTGCTGTGCATGCAGAAAGACACATGGGACAAAAGAGGCATCGTAAGACGTAGCCTGCACTGCAAAACTACAATCGTACACCAACATACATCTTATCAGTGAGCCGGAAAAATGCCTACATATAAAGAGCCAAGTCGCAGTCCCATATGTGCATGGGTCTACATTCATTGAAAGGCTATTCATTGTACATAGACCATCGATGCTTCCTACCCTCAAAAGGCCAAATGATCATAAATAAATTCAACGAGTGATCATAGTTGGCCAACATCAAGGGAACAGAAAGTTGTAGCTACTTACCAGTAATAGAGGGATAAATAAACCTACTCTTTAGCCACTGAAGTGTGATCTCGGAGTTGGTATATGTAATTTGCAGGGGAGGCACAGAACCCCACACCAGGAGGATTCATTGAACACTGAAGCATCCTTATTTGGGGGGGGGGGGCTGTGTCTCTCCACACCCCCCCTGATGTGAGGGGCTGTGCTGCCCACTCCCCTCACGAATTATATATACCAACTCCCACAATACACTACAGTGGGGAAAGACCATGATTCCTTATCCTTCCATTGCAGGTAAGTACTTACTAATTTCCATTCCCTTGATGTTGGCCAGCTGTGATAGTTTTAATAAATTTATTTACAATCATTTGTCCTTTTGAGAGAAGGACCTTTCAGTGGTCTATGTGCAATGAATGGCCATTTGATGAATGTTCCATTCGATTGCTAAACATAGACACCATGTACATACATGACAGAAGATACATAGAAATGTGGCCACAGCTTTAGAGCTAAGACGCAAACTTACATGTATGTGTGAAACAGTAGAAGCCCACACATGCCCAGAATCTCATAAATGAACAGCAGTATCTCACAACAGGCATCAGTGCAAAGAAAAGGGAAGGCATAGACCCATGACAGAGAGTAAACTACCTGGTATGTCAAATTATCTGTCAGAACCCAGAATAAATAACCTTTATGAGGAACATAGCTGTGAATGATAGAAAAAAAGTTAAAATCACAAACTGAAAAACAGTAGGAGATGCGAATACTTACTATACAATTCAGGCATTTTCTGCCTAACCTCTTCTTCTCACTGCTGTAGATCTTCATGGTGGCAACACCACAGGTCATCATACAAATGCCTGCTTTGCACACCAGCCCTGGGGATGCCAGTAGACACACTGTGAAGCTGAGCATGGTCATACCATGCATTCATCTTACAAAATGAAACCTGTTAGTGTCTGTGTAGCTGCTGCATGAACTCCTAATGTAATAAACAGGTACAGCATAATATCAGAAGCTATCACTAAGGATTTCCTGTTAAACAAGATGGTGGTCTGGGATTTATACTGCAAATGTGAATTTGAGATTGTAAGCACTGAAGCTTAGCACAACTCTGAAAATACAATGCACGTACATGCACAGTAAGTATGCACAAGAAATTGCTAACTGTGTATCAGCTATTTGCTGTTTGCCTAAGCTGTGTGTCATACTGACCATGTGCTTCACCAAAATACAGCAATTCATAGACATACATGGAACAGACATGGAACATAGCCTGTGTGAGCACACGGTGTACAAACTGCTATTTACGTGTGGCCTAAGTAGACAGTGCACCATTTTAATTGCTAAATCACACACGAAGGAAATGAGCAGCATCACCTGTACAACATTTTGCAGCAATTGCCTGGTAGCAGAGAAAAACATCTATTAGAAGACCTGCCTTGAATTGTTAAGAGTTGTGCAATGCTTGGATATGAAGTATATCACTGGATTGACGTACAATTGAACCTTCACCTTAGAAATTAGTATTGATAATATATATATATATATATATATATATATATATATATATATATATATATATATACATATATATATGTTAATCTGTAATTTTGTTTTCTTGCAAAGTACACTTACATATAGTACATACCTAATATCTATTGGTGCAAATTTACACTGTTGGTGAACGAATACAGCTGACTATCAGGAATCCATATCCTTATACTATTGTCAATGCTCTACACATATGTGCTGTGACTCTATGATGTGGAGAGAACTGTTGAATGCCCTCTTCAGGTACAAACTCAATATCATATGATGGGAGCCCACTGTCATATCTTACCATATTGCTTTCCCCAGCCCATGCAGTCAGTGAAGCCCACCTTTAACCTATGTACCCTTCTTGGCCTACAGGATGCACTAACTTTACACATGCATAGGTCCATCCTAACCTGTAGTGTAAACTGTGCTGTCCATGGCATATAATACCTGTGGCACCTACTGTGCTTCTTTTCCTCTCAATACCTTCACAGTTATGTACATCTATAATAATCCCATATTAGTAAGGAGAAGCCTACTGTCTCCAGCATTTGCAGCCTTGTAGCTACTGTTTGCATCTTGGTATGGTGTGTGTTCTCATGCTCTTTAAGGGAATGGATATCAGAAGGTAGACAACTTCAGCTTACTGGAGAATGACATAGCTACTTAGGGACCTAATGAAGCAGAGTTTTAGGGAGAAGGGATGCCCAACATCCTCTATGGGATGATGTCTGGGAGGCCGTGGTTTCTGATATCAGAGTTGTTTGTAAGCAGAATTGCATAACACAGCAATGCCAGAGATGTGCCACTGGCATAATGTCTTTCAGATCCATAACCTACCTGGTGTTTATTAAGCTATGATCAGGTGGGCCTTCAAGAATGAGTACAGCAGCAGAGTGGTCAGTCAGTGGGAGTCACATCCCACTGTAAGTCAAACCAATGAGGAGGTGTTCCTATTCCTGCAGGTAACACACAGTATTATTTCTGGAGAAGATGATGCCAACCCTCAGAGGGAGATACACCAGGTTAATAAAAATAATACATGCCTATATAGCAGAGGAGCAGTACGTGTTGGCAGGCCACAAATAGTGCTACATATGCTTCCCACAAAACACCACATGTGTAGCCACACTGGAATGGCAGCTGAAGTATGTGTCTGCTGTGCATCAGTATAGTCTGTGTATGCCTATTTGCATGTGTAACACACATTGTCACATGCAAATTCACTCTGTGCTCCATCTTCTGCTGTATGTTCACAACTATGGTGACACCTGTACTGGCTGATGTCAGCAACTGCAAAGGGTCTAATGTTTCCAAAATATACACTGACATGCAGTCAGATGAGTCACATACACTGTCTGTCTGCCTCCTAGTCAGTTTTCCACCATTTGCGCAGGGTGAAAGTACTGCTGCACAAAGACCTGAGCTGCACACTAAATAGCCTGAATGTGCACCTTCTCCATCAGATATCCTCAAAGACTGAGAGGAATAATGCTTCTCCTCCTGTGACTGCTGCTGCAGAGGAGCTCAGTATATCCAGTGTTTGTCTTCCCAACTCATAACAGCCTAGCACAGGATCCTGGCACCATCATATGTCACAGCTGGCACCTGATGCATGGTTAACAGCCTAGCACAGTATCCTGGCTCCATCATATGTCACAGCTGGCACCTGATACGTGGTTAACAGACTAGCACAGGATCCTGGCACCATCATATGTTACAGCTGGCACCTGATATGTGGTTAACACTTGGGCTCGGCAAACAGCTGTACAAGGTTATCATCTGAACACAATCTGCTGCTACCAATGCCAACATTAAAGTGACTGGGGTAGAGAGTGGCTTCCATAAGGATGTCACTCATCAGGGCCACTGCCTTGGTGAGACCATGTAGTCCAGGGATAATGGTATATCTCATAAATACTATGATGTGACACATGGTTTTATGTTAACCTCTGTAAAGAGGATAGCAAGTGCGTTCCACTATTAGTGCCCTATTCAGTAGTGTTGCCTATGGTCTGTTGCAATACATACCTATTGTTGTCCTGTGAGTAGATCATTACATGTTAAACAGTCTGCTCCTTCAATGATAGGCTAACTCACTGCATCACCCCTGTCATGTTTTCTGATGACTGTCAACCTCCTGGAGTAGGTCACCTTCTCAGTGGAGCCTATACAGGTCCACAGCAGTAAATCTAAAAAGTACAGTAAGCCACAGTGCATGGAACCACATGACTTATGTGGCCCTGCGTTGAGAAGTATTACAGAAGAAAATATCTAGGTCAGCTCTATTTCTTTGTTATTAACAATAAGATTCTCTGAAGATGTTTTAGCAATTATGTGAAAAAAGTGCAAAGGTCACTGTGCAGACAAATGCCAGGTGATTTTATTTTGGTGCGAAGAAACACTAGAAATATGTTTGTGGAAAGAACAAAGACAGATTGCCAGAATGACATCAGTCTATATGCTGTAATAGAGGAGCTGAGTGTCTATATCATTATTTGCATCTCCATTTTCAGTGGTAACAAATATGAGCAGGTATGTAACAAAGCTAACAAGAAGCAGGGGTGAATAGTAATGACTGCAGCATTCAGAAGGAAGGAGGTACGATGACAAGTTTTTAAAGATTTGATGAGTCTGGAAACAAGAACTTTTACAGGACTCAACTTGTAGACATTACAAAGAAATAGCAGTCATTATATGGAGACAAAAGTGAATAGTAGTTCATTAAGCAGCCATGATGCTCAGATGTCTTTCAGGCTTACAAGTGGCCATTGTAATCTGATGGGTGACTCAGTGTTATTGAAGAACACAACAAAGTAATTATATTCAAGGTGCACCATGGTACTCTTACATGTGTTATACAGCTACAGCCCTCAATGTTTTTGATATAAGTTCTAGGATTATACATAAAATGCCTGAACCAGTTATGGAAATCTTCGCTTTAGAATTGAAACGTTTGGGTAATTAGCAGTGGAGACAGTCTAGTGACAATGGATCAAGGTCAGTGAAAGACAGAGGCAGTGAAGAATAACTTACAGCTGAATACTAGTTTAGTGATAAGGAGCTCTGAGTCACAGGTGTGACATATATGTATAATTCTTAAGAGACTGGAGTCCCTTACCAGTGTCTAAGTGTGCAGTGTACAGTGTACATCATGTGGTTTGGTGTCCTGTATCCACTGTGCAATCTGACATAAATTTTGATAAACTTGTCACATTGTGCATTCTGTCTCTTTATTTCATGAGTGCTGAATGCCAAATTTCACATTTTGTCAAAAGTAATAAAAAAAATGTCATCATTTGTTTGAACAATGTTACAACAGAAGCTTCTTGAATTCTCTAGCTTCACTGTAATTTGCATGAAGCGAAAACTGTAGCCCTAGAAAGTTGTTGTACTGCTGACTTTAAGTTAAATATTTGAGAATCCCAAGAAGGTGCAGTTTGCTATATTTCTTTATGTTGCATGGAAAAAAAAAAACAAAGATATGTAACACATTAGAAGTCTAAGGCCAAGAGGAAGAACTATTGTTGTGATAATGGCTTCAAAGTTATTCTGATCAGAGAATGAATCTGCCATATATCCATCATTTTTCTTCACGACGGCACAATGCCCTACAGAGTCACCAAGGATTATCTTACTAAACTATTACCGAACTAAAGAAAGTGCATTTAGTGAATACCATGATTCATTAGATTAACAACTGTATATGGTATCAAAAATAATTAGATGAGGGACAGATTACTGGATTACTGAGAAAATAAGACTATTTGTTGAGTAAAGTGAGTAAAGTATACAGATCAAGTGAAAAAAAAAAGACTTTGGCACATTTAAAAAATCTTTCAAATGAATCTAGAGCTATGATAGAGGACACATTACAAAATGTGGAAATAGAGTATAGCTGAGTTCATAAAGCTCTTAGAAGAACTACAACAGAAAAAATATGCTAAGTTTTGTACAAGCTTTGGCTATACAAATTGACAAAAAAAAAAAAAAAAGAAAAGAAATGTCCTGACATTAATCATAGAAGTATGACTTTGGTAAAAGAAGGCATTTTGTTAAACTGTGCAAAATGAAAAAAAAAATAAAAAAATCAGAAAAAAATAAGCTTTGTATAGTCAGTTTTTTATGGGCATCAACTGTGATGAAAACGGGAACAGAAAAAGTAGTACGCAAATGTACAGAAAAGTCATGCCCAGAGAATATATTGAAAATTCTGACAGAAAATCTTAAACATTGAAGTTAAAGGTGCTTACACCAAACACTGGGGGAGCCCACAAAGTGATGCCTCATCAAACACGAGCTAATGAGTCTGAAATAATGCAATCTAAAGTTAGGTCATTGTAAATCATTTACATAGTCTGACAATCATGTAATATGATTGGTTAGGAAATGAATATGAGTGTTCATAACAAGTTAGTTGACACTGTGCCAGTTCATTTGAATTTGGGATATATGACTTATCAAATAGTTTGTATTTTGAAAACTATTGACACTATAAAGACAAAGGTACAGAGTATATCAAGAAATGCTCAGTTTGATTATTTGCTTAAAGAGTACAGAATTCTTTTTACTGGCTTAGGTGATTTACCAGGAATGTATATTTTATCAGGTAGATCCTGCAGTGTTACTAGCAGTGCATGCTTTAAGGAATATTTTAGTAGTTTTGCAGATTAGAACTGAGACAGAATTGAACTGTGTGGAGAACATGTAAACTGATTCAGCTTTCTAAGGTGTTAGTATCACTTCTGCCATGTCTGTTGTACACATATATATATATATATATATATATATATATATATATATATATGTGTGTGTGTGTGTGTGTATATATATATATATATATATATATATATATATATATATATATATATATATTACACTGCAGTTTAAATAGCATGGATCAATAAGTGTCTGATAATTATATACTGCATTCCTCTGAACTTAGAATCCTACAACTTGGTTTTGAGCCTATAAGGTGGATAAGTACTTGCCTAAAGGGCAGGATCTTAGCATAGATTTGAATAGCCCAAAGATGGATTGTTTCAAAACCTTGTTTCCAGACATTTTATTAAATGGCCCATTCTGTTTTTCTTGTCTGTTAATGATCTATCATTTGGCCTGTCTTGATTTTAAAATAACACTTTAGCAGATTATGTCATTATTCTTAAAGGTGGAGATAAATTGTATTGTTAATTGTGTGATACTGTTAGTTGTATAACACAAACACTATATTATTTGGTATTTCTTAGAAACTATGTGAGCAAGTCACCATCAAAATTACTGATTGAAAATCAGAAAGAAGTAGCTGTTACAAGTACCTAGGTTTTTGATAGACCCTAGCATGTAATTTAATACTCATGTTGACTGGTATACTAGTACAGTTCTGAAGCTGCTACTTTCCTTAGGAACAGTGGTGGCTGGTGACTTCAAATCAAAGGGGGGCCGCAGGAGACAGCTGAATGGGTGGGGGCCAATGGGAAGGGGGTGTGGCCAACTAGAAAGGGTCAGAGCTATGCTCAAAACCACAACAACTGGAACTTTAATGAAATACGCTGCCCTGGGTGCCAAACCACCATTGCGAGAGTCCAATCAAGACAAAATGAAGTGTAGAAGAAAAAAATATTTAAATGCATTGGCTACATGACAGCTTTCTTAATATCTAGATGGAAACAAAAAGGTTGTGAGGCATGAAAAAAATAAATTACTGTTTAAATACATTACTGGAATGCCAGTCAAAATCAAGTATAAAAAAACAAGCAGCACTCAACTCAAACCACTTCTCCTTGCACTGCAGTTCTAATTATAATTTATATTCAGCTTTATAAAAGTACCAAGTAACATGCTGAAAGTAGCAATCTCTCTGATACTCCCACTTGTAAAAATGTTTCTTATCCAAAAAAGACCTGCTGCCTGACAACAACTATCTATTTGTTTCATGGGGAAAACATGATCAAAGTAAAAAAAAATGAACAGCAAACAAGAAACAAGCTCAAGATAAATTGCTTAAAGGATTACTGCACAGGTTATGGACCACACATGATAGATTGGCGTTCTGTTTAGTTTACGGGTAAAACCTGCAAAGATGACTGCAAGTCTCCAACAAATGTAATGAGCTTCTGAAAATACTGTAATCCTGCCCTTTATTACAAATACTGTCATATGCATTTCAATACCTAAGGCTTATACGTTATCTAGTTATGTAAATATTCTCTGCATGGCAACAACAAAAAGGCTTTTTCAATGTTGGTAATTCTTTAACAGTATGCTTATTAAAGCTTACTTGCATCTTACAAACTCAGACAAGCTTACCTGATGGTCATTAAAGCAATGCTACTTAAAAGGGCACTGCGAGAGCATGCATTTTCTGAATAATAAGAAGCATAAATCAACAGTATAAAAATATGACAGAAAACCAGAATATTTTGCAAAATCAAGGACAGATGAAAAGCCACTGTAGTACTTGTGTCTACCTTGGATGGGGGGATACTCTGCACACTTACACTGCATAACCGCTCCTTGCCTTGCTTGGGCACATCCAGAGTCACTACATGGGGGAGTGGGTTGCAACAAGTATGTCACAATTTGAAATGTCTCTGGCTGACAGTGATGGCTCTGACACATTTGTCATACCTCTCAATGTCAGAGCAAGACGTCTAGACAAAGCCATACATAGAAGTGGGACAAAGGCCCAAAAATAAGGACATTTTTTTAAGTAATGCTCTTATAAACTTAGAAAGATAATAGAATAGGGGTTCCTATGATATTTTTGAAACTGTTTACGTGAATATGAAATCATCGACACATATTGCGCGAAATATGTAATCGTCGAAAGTGCAAAATCACGAAATTCAAAATGTCGAAGTGTTTTGGTTGGCCCATCTGCGGTATAGCTCCATAAGGTAAGTGTGTGATAGTTATGGACCTTAGAGTTAGGGTGCAGGTTAAGGTAAGTGTATAGATAGGTAATGTGTGTAAGATTTAGTGTAGTGTTGGAAGTAGGGTTTTGTTAAATGTATTTATGTGTATTATTTATTTTGTTTGGGTATATCTCTGTAGTAGAAGTGTGTGGTAGTTACAGACCTTAGGGTTGGGAAGGGGTTAAGGATAGTGCATAGATAATTGTGTATGTGGGGTTTAGTGTTGGGTTAGAAGTTGAGTTTTGGTGCTTTACTTTAGGGGTAGAAGTAGAGTTTGGTTAGTGTATGTATGTGGTTTATTTATTTTGTTTTGGTAGATAGTATGTAGCGGGTGGTAGGGTTGGACGATTATGAACGTTCAATATTTTAAATTTCGCAGTTTAGTGCATTCAGTATTTTCACGGTTCCAGTAATACGTGTCACTGTTTTGGTATTCGATGTAATGGATTTTCGTTGTTTTAATATAGACTCATAGAATAGTAGTAGGTCTTGCATTAGTATGAATTTTCTGAAGGGTATGAAATTTGAAACTCAAATATCTGTCATTATTTTCAAACTTCAGTATTTAATGATTTGCCACTAATTTGCCAGAAAACCACAATTTTATGAAAAACGAACCAAAATGTGATACAAAAATATAAAATTGCCACACAATACAGCTGGGAACCTGTCAAAGGGACACTTTTTTAATATTAGTACTGTTAACTTGAACAGCTGACAAAATAAGAGAATTTACATGCATTTCTGAAATAAAAGTAATCTATAACTCTGATCACTACAGTTATTTATAATTGTAAACCCTCCACACTTTCTTCCAAAATTGCTATTTTGCAGAGGGATTATTAGGGGGAGAACAACATTTTGAGCCAAAATCGGGGGCAGTTGAGAGGTTTGGATATTCTTAATTCTATAAAGCGATTTATTTGCATGTACCTCTCAACCTCTTAATGCAGGAAATCTGGACAAGACCAAATATATTGGGGGGAACATACAAACAGTACTAAAAATTTCTCTTGTATAAACTTAGTTGATAGAATAACAAGTCTTGCTTTAGCATGCATTTTTCTGAAGGTTATAAAGTCTGAAACTCAATGTCTATCATTATTTAGTGACTTCATTCCTAAATGATTTGCCAGAAAACCACAAATTTCATGAGGAACAAAGCAAAAATAAGAAGCAAAAATCTATTCATTCTGTAATAAATCTGGACAGTTGAGAGGTATAGTTCAGCCGGGGCTGTCTTTGAGTTTGCCACCCTTTGCCCCTTCACAAAATCATGATCGAATCGAGCCTCCCCCCTGCAGCCATTCCAGTGTCCCATTACTTGGCTATTTCACCCCATTTACCATAAGCACTGTAATGTGCATACTGCTTTACTTCTGTGATGATTTGGATTGAATTTGAAAGTTTTATTTTGCATTTTGCAGCACAAATACTAATATACCTTCTAAACAAAGCAATGCAGTTTCAAAATGAAAATAGACTTAGCATTAAAACTTCTCTGCCTTTGAAACTCACATTCATTGAAACAGCATTGAAACCCACATTCAAAGAAAATTCATTTTGCCAGTGGCAGATAAAGATTAACTTTGGGCAGTTTTCAAATCATAGGCCCCTTGCACACGAAACATGCATGTGTTCTTTGATACACCTTCCTGATTGTATTAAATAATACTCCTTGTATAATACAGTACAGTTGTTAGAGGCCATTTTAAATTTATTGTTTTGAACATTTTTCCAGAAAACAATGAAATAAAATGCATGCACCAATAATGACAAAACTGCCCAATTTAGAACATTTCCATCATAAAAGTCTACTCAAACTTCAACAGTCCACCATTATCAGTAAATATGCACAACCTCTGAAGAAGTAAATGTCATCTAAATAATTCCACATTAAAGAGATTTGAAACTAATGAAGAGGCTGCTGCTAGCAAACAACTTTATATTTCATTGTTTTGTCTACGAATAAAGTGCCTGCTGCCTTTGAGGAATAAATTGCCTATGTTACATTAAAAAATGATAAGCTAGTAAAATTGCAATAGGGAATGGATGGCAAACTGATACCAGCTTCATAGTTACTAGGAATCTTAACCAAAAAGGACTGCAGCATCCACCCCTTTTACAACACAGTCCCCCGGATTCTCAAAAGCTTGCACAGAGTGCAAGTTCGGTGCAGGAGCTCAAGCAGGCAATATGTCTGCCGTGCAATCCAGGAACAGCCTGCAGGGGCGTGCACAAGTGCTCCTGCACTAATCCTGCACGGACTAAGCCCTGGTATGCAAATCACCACATTTGCAGGAGAAATCTATGCAAATTAGATGATTTTTCAATCCAGGAAGCTTGCAGCAGTCCGTGCAGGACTAGTGCTATCTGCAGAAATGTACTCGGATAGTTACTGAGTACATTTCTGCAAAATCCAAAACTAAGCTATAACAGCTCCAAATAAAGGCTGCATATCATGTAGTAAGCATGCCAATGGCCAAGTATAAGGCCATTGGCATTGCAAACATAAAAAAAAATACAAAAATCAACTTTAATTTTTTTTAGCTGATCTCGGCTGTTTAAGCATAGGGCAGTGGTGTGCAAATGGGGTTGAGGGGAAAATAATAAAATAAACCTAAATAAGCATTCTAACTAAAATCAGTATTCTGCCATGCAAGTCAATGGCAGGCAAAAGACAACCTGGCCACTGAGTAATGTTTGCTAAGGGGGGAGGCTCAGTGTGAGACATGTAACTATGCATTAGCAGGCAATCCTATGCAAATGAGAGGAAGGATAGTAAATCCCAGTTTTCCACAGCATGTGAGTCAGGTCCCAACAGTGTAAGAGTAGGAATAGCTTGGTGCAAGCCTAGGAGGTAGGTGACATCATGGGTGTGTGTGTCAGGCATACTGTAAGTGGATTGAAGCTCTGTGGCTCGGATTTGCTCCTAGCTTAGCACAGCTAAGCTAGGGGGTGTGTCTAAACTAGCTTAGCGCTCTTTACAAAGCCTAAGTGGGTGTGTGCACTGCACTCAGGTTTTACAGGAAGAAAAAAGAGGTTAAACCAGGAAAAAGCAGCAATGTGCACATTTGGGCACTCTGCGCGGCATGCACACGAGCTTAAACAGGAAGGCAATAGGAAGGGAAAACAGCAGTAGTAAGGTAATCAAGGAGAACTAGCTTAGCTGGCAGGTGAAATATATCAGAATCAACCAATTACACAGGCAGCAGGCTAGCCCAGCCCAGAACACTACTATAAACTAAGCAAATGCCTTCCTCTCTGTTTTTTCCCACACTCTACACCACCGGTGTATACAAGTGGGGAAATTTTTACAAGCAAACCTATAAAATGAGAAGGGCTGCAGCAGGCAACATAGAACAACATGTGCAAGAGGCTGAGAGTGTTGAGGATGTGAACGCTGCCAATCAACCCACAGTGAGTAGATGGAGAAGAGTGTAAAGACCCAGGGTAACCTACCAGGGGCTACATGAGCTGGAGACAGTGGAGCACTATAGGGTGGACAGAGACCTCCTACAGCAAATTGCTGAGCTGTGCCGCCCACACCTGACACACCAAACTGGCCAAGGGGAACCCATCCCAGTGGATACCAAGGTATGTGTAGGCTTAGGAATACTAGTGACAGGTACCTTCGAAAGCTCAACTGGGGATATCATGGAGATCTCACAGGCATCAGCATCCAGCGTATTCCACCAGTTCCTGGATTCCATGTCAGCACATGCCAGTGAGCACATATATTTCCTTAACACCCATGAGGTGTTGATCAGCAATATGTGTCTCTTCCACCAAATAGCAGATTACCCTGAGGTAGTGAGTGCTATAGACTGCACGCACATACACATCAAAGCACCACCCGGTGATCAGGGTAGGGCCTACATCAACCACAGGGGCATGCCTTCCATCAACTGCCAGGTCATATGTGATGCCCAGGGCATTATAATGAATGTGTGTGCTGGCTGCCATGGAAGCTATGACGATTCCCACATATGGCATCTGATGCAGCTGTACCAGAGATTTGCCAATGGGGACATCTCCTACAGACACCTAATAGGAGATGCTGGTTACACACTGGAGCCGTGGCTGATGACACCCATCAGAAATGCACACACACCTGAACAAGAACGCCATAATGAGGCACACGCACAGACCAGACATATAATAGAGCATGTGTTTGTGATGTTCAGGTCATGGTTCTGCTGCCTGGACACATCCAGTGAAGCCTTGCAGTATTCACCAGCTACATGTACTCAAATTGTAATGATATGTGCTATGCTACACAATAGGATCCTGCGGAAACAGCTGCAGCAGGAACAGCATGGGACAGGGCCAAACAGCCCCACCAATGCCAAGGCCTGCACAGGCACAAAGTGACTCAGATGAGGAACAACTTGAGCCTGCCCCAGTAGGTAGATGGAGGCATGCCCACTATGTTGAGGCTGGGATAAAGAGACAATGCATAGCACATACACTGACACAGTAGGGACCCAAGGAATGACACCTCTCTCTGACTTGCACATACAGTAAAAGGGATGCCAAACACGACACTACCTGTGCTCAACCATGTATAGGGAGTGTACTACATGCATCCAACATAGGCAGCCCTCCAGCACCATCCGCAAGTTCAGCACATCCTCAAGGTAAGTCAATCAACCTACCAATTGCCGAATGGAGTAGAATGTGTCGTTTCCTGTATCTATGGTATGGATGTGAGCATGCATGGGAATTGGGTGACTGAATGTTATGGCAGCAGACAGTAGACACCCATAGTGGCACCATGACATCTGTAGCACATACTGGAGTCACCATAGTAGCCAGTACCACACAGGGTGACAAAACCCACTACAGGAAATGTGCTGAGCAACATGTGTGTCCATATGACCCACACATGCCAGTCAGAGCAGTTCACATACCCAACAACAGTCTCAGCCAGCAGGACAGGTGTAGACAAACCCAAACAGAGCCTGTGCCATGGCCCCTGAATAAAGGATATGGTTAAACCTCCCCCTGGCCTACACAGACAGACTATAACAGGGCAGGCAGTGGGATGTTAGTTCTGAAGGGTAGGAAGCCAGACAATAATATATAGGGCAACCAAAGCCACGATCTGAAGTGCACTGGCATGCCTCTAGTCAGCATGATAGTTAACAATACAGAATGAAATGGAGTGCCTGACATACCAGTACAGTCATAGCAAATGTGTACAAGTGTCACATGTGCCCCCCACATCCTACATAGTAATGTAATAACAGTCAGGTGTGCCCCCTCAACCCTGTGTCGAAATGTAGACATAGACCGGTGTGCCCCCCCATGTAGTAATGTAATAACAGTCAGGTATACCCCCCATCCTGTGTAGAAATGTAGAAATAGTCAGGTGAACCCCCCCTCCACCCTACGTAGTAATGTAATAACAGTCAAGTGTGCCCCCCAACCCTGTGTAGAAACATACAAATAGTCAGTTGAGCCCCCACCCTACATAGGAATGTAATAACAGTCAGTTGTACCCCCCCCAACCCTGTGTAGAAATGTAGAAATAGACAGGTGTGCTCTCCCTATGTAGTAATGTAATAACAGTCAGATGTGCCTCCCCCCATCCTGTGTAGAACTGTAGAAATAGTCGGCTGAGCCCCCCATCCTATGCAGAAATGTAGCAACAGTCAATGCCAAATGCTTGATGGATACCCTGTAGAAACAGCATGCCACCTGTCAGTGTACAACACCAAGGTCAGCACTGCAGTACAAACTACCTGGACTCGATCCACACATTAAATACAGAAGGCCATACTGGGCATGCTCACACACAGAGAAATAAAGGCAATGTCAGTCAACAACATACTGAAAGGTCATACTGGGCATGCTCACACACACAAACACATGAAGGCCATGTCTGCAATCACCAGTGGATGAGACATATCTGGCAGTTGCAGTTGTTAGTGCAGACACTCGTCAGTACGCACCACACATGCCTTGACACACAGTGGATAGGAATACAGACATATATGTAAGGACAACACACTATAATTAGCCAAAGGTAGAAGTGTGGAAGAGGGTGACTGTGACAAGGAGTGATCTAGGCCTGTCCCACCCAGCACACAGCCAAAGGTACCCAAACACATGAGGTTCAGATGTCACTCACTGCAGATACTAGCCACCAGTATCTGTCAGCATTAAAGACTATTGGTGCACGCGCCAGCTGTGAAACATGACTGTACAAGGAAGTAGTCATCTAGCAGCTGTATACACGTACCTGTGAAATATGACCCTGTGCATGCCCGCATGTGGCGTGTCAACCTCTAGATGAATGGGTTATGGCCCATGCACACACACTGCCCTCCCCATAGCAATACTATGACAAGCCGGCTGAGGTCATCCACTGTGAAATACACCCTTGGGAGAATTGTAGCCCAATAATCTCTGTGGTGCATACCATAACTTCGTACTGCTGTAGTGTGATAAAATAGTTAGGTAGGAGTTCAATTCTCTGACATGGCAAGTGTGTGTTTGTCTGTCTGTTTGTGTAGAGAGCAATGCTTTTCAGGGTAGTCACACTCCCTACAATTCAAATACTCATCATTGGCAAGGATGCTGATGTCATCCACCTAGAAATACACCTCTGGGAAGCTGTAGCCCAGTAATCTCATTAGCATGTCCTGTAGCTGCATACTGCTGTAGTGTGATAAATTAATTAGATGGCTGTTCTAATACCAGACATGGCAAGTGTGTGTGTCTGTCTGACTGTGTCTGTCTGACTCTGTGTAGAGAGCAATGCTTTTTAGGGTAGTCACACTCCTTACAATTCAAATGCTCATCTTTGGCAAGGCTGCTGATGTCATCCACCTAGAAATACACCTCTGGGAAAAATTTAATCCAGTAATCTCCGTAGCACGTGCTGTAACTCCATACTGATGTAAAGTGATAAATTAGTTAGGTAGCTGCTCTAATCCCAAACATAGCAAGTGTGTCTGACTCTCTATGTGTAGAGAATAATGCTAGGGTAATCACATTCCCTACAATTCAAATGCTTATCTTTGGTAAGGCTGCTGATGTCATCTACCTAGAAATACACCTCTGGGAAGGACATAGCGCATCCTATAACTGCATACTGCTGTTGTGTGCTAAATTAGTTAGGTAGTTGTTGTAATCCCAGACATGGCAAGTGTCTGTCAGTGTAGACAGCAATGCTTTTTAGGGTAGTCACACTCCCTACAATTCAAATGCTCATCTTTGGCTAGGCTGCTGATGTCATCCACCTAGAAATACACCTCTAGGAAAGGCGTAGCCTAGTAATCTTTGTAGCATGTCCTATAACTGCATACTGCTGTAGTGTGATAAATTAGTTAGGTAGCTGTTCTAATCCCAGACATGGCTTGTGTGTGTGTTTGCCTGTGTAGACAGCAATGTTTTTTAGGGTAGTCACACTCCCTGCAATTCAAATGCTCATCTTTGGCAAGGCTGCTGATGTCATCCACCTAGAAATACACCTCTGGGAAGAATGCAGCCCAGTAATCTCCATAGCATGTCCTGTAACTGCATAATGCTGTTGTGTGATTTAGAACCCTGGTAGTGTTCTATACCCACCCATGGTGATTCTGGATGTTCTGTGTGTGTTCCAGTATCTGTGCAGGGAGCAATGCATTTTAGACTAGTCACACTCAGTACATTTCAAATGACCTACTTTGGCAATCCTGCTGATG
This sequence comes from Protopterus annectens, assembly GCF_019279795.1. Taxonomy (NCBI): domain Eukaryota; kingdom Metazoa; phylum Chordata; order Ceratodontiformes; family Protopteridae; genus Protopterus; species Protopterus annectens. Next base: position 1,179,465,379 of record NC_056727.1, read on the forward strand.
TCATTCATTGTGAAAATCACCTTTGGGGAAACAGTTCTCCATCAATCCATGTGGTGTGTCCTGCAACAGCTCCATGCTTTATTGTGATATAGACCTCTGTTAGGGGTTCTATACCCACACATGTTTGTTATGGATGTTTTGTGTGCTTGTCACTGTCTGTGTAGGGAGCAATGCATTTTAGCCCAGCCACACTCACTACAAGTTGAATGTCCTACTTTGCAAGTCTTGCTGATGTCATCCAATGTGATATTCACCTTTGTGGAAAAGGTGCTCCAGTAGCCTCTGTGGTGCGTGTGTTGTAGTGTAATAAACTAGTGGTGCATGTGCTGTAGTGTAATAAATTAGTTAGTTAGGGGTTCTACTCCCAGATGTGTGTGTGTGTGTGTGTGTGTGTGTGTGTGTGTGTGTGTGTGTGTGTGTGTGTGAGATAGTAACTACGGAGTGATTGCAGTGGGCTACAAAGGGCATGGCACCCTGTCCATCTGTCCAATAGGCACGTACATGCAGACGGTGCACCTTCCCCATGTTCCCCACTGGACACCTGCAAAACCTGTGGTGCCATCACATGTGACCCACAAAGGACATACCATGCCTGAAAACATGGACAGATGCCACTGACACCAGGGAATGCTGTTAGCATGCTATCAATGTAGGTGCAGGGTAAACCTGCGGTCTATTACCAGTTCCCACCACAGGTGGCCAAGACTGGCACATCTGCTGATAATCTGTGTACACATGGGCCAGACACCCCAGGTACAGTTCCATATGTCACTGTACATGCATGTGGGAGGTGTGCACATCCCAGACACCATCCGTATCATGGACTAAGGAACACATACATGGCAAGTGATGCACAGCATTGGCCACACACAATAGTCACTCAGGTGACTGGATGGGGGATACAATACCCACCTTTGTGGGCAAATGCAGAAACCACAGCCCTGAGCCACAATGTCGACCATCATCATGTATCTTGATGCCAAGGTATACCCATCACCTAGCCTTGTATAGCCATCTGGCACAGTTGGCACCACACACCCATGCAGAAATACACCCATGCATGTCAGTACTGGCACCCTGTGTTTGTGTGTGCATTGTATGATGCGTATGATCACATCCACACTCACTTCAACCCCCATTGGCATACTGAATCATGCTGAATGATGTCAGACACGTCCTCATACCCTTTGCCCATACCACCTCTGTATGACCCTGGTGGTGCATGTGATTCGTGCAATCTCACTAGTGATGGGTTGTATTCCTGGCCCTGTCAAGTGTGTCAATGTGTGTGTGCGTCCCTGTGAGAATGTGGCTGTGTTGTCACTGACAACTGTACATGCAGACAGGCACATGTACTACACCTACCGTATAGCTACCATATCCCTGTTGCAGATGTCACTCACCATCACATATACATTCTGAGGGCTCCACAACATGTAACCTTTGTGGTGCACCAATAACTGCATAGAAATGTGATAGCATGACTTAGTCATCAGGGTTTGATACACAGTGCTGGTAGGTGTGTAACACAAACATGCTTAGGTTTTACACTCCCTCCTCTCCCTGATGTGTCTTTGCCTCTGTCTGCCTCTCTCACTCTCTCTCTGGTGGATGTGGAGACCTACACCTACTTTGCTTAGGCAGCAGCATGTGTATTTTCAGTGATGCACATGATCAGCTGATGGTCTCTGCACGAATTGCAGACCTCCCCTAACTGATTGCATGTGGAACAGCTGTGGTAACATTCCCATAGCCAATTTCATGGAAACACACTTCAATATCTAGGAACATCATGTTGGTGTTGGCCCTTTTCATTCACTGTGAGCAGGAATTAGATCTGTTGTTTGGCAAACAGTATCTCAGATGGACTGGGGATTTACTTCTAACAACATACACTGTGGAAACTGGGCAACACACAGGAGGAGGATGTGCCAGACCTGACTACAGACTGTAAGTGCTGCTATCGTGCATGCGAAGTAATGTTGTTTAAACTGTGTGTGTGTGTGTGTGGATATGACTGTCCTACATATTTTAATACCTGCCATGTCAGTTCCAAGTTTATGAGGAATCTGCATCTGTAGGGTCACCTGCAGACTGGGAGGTGTGTTGTGGCCTTGGTTTCATGTGTTACCCACAGAGCATGTATTTTTGAACTGCAGAAGGTAGTGTGAGGATTGCAGTCTGTAGATGGTAAAAGCCGTGACAGTTACTGACTTCATATCCCTCATAGAACATTTGTTGCAACAAACCCTGTTACAACAGTAAATGTATGAGGTTATCACAGCAACATGTCAATTTTGGCCCTGTGTATGTGCTTCCAGCCACAACTCTGTCAACCTTTGTACATATGTCATGCATTAAGAGGTGCATATGTGCTGTACACCATCATTAGTGTCATCATATCTGATAACAAGCAAGTGAGATATCAGACTGCTACACATGTTATGTACAGTAGGGGTTATATTTGATGACATAACCTGGACATTCTGTGGTCATTTATACAGTATTGAGGTCTGTGTACCTATGGTGAATGTCGACAGTGTGTATTGTTAATATGTTCTTTAGCCTGTGTACAGACTGTGGTAGATGTCATTGTTATAGGTCCCGTCCTATCAGATGTTACATGCTGCTCCACTGTATGTTACCATATTGGCTTACATGTTTGTAGGGCCATACACACACATGTCCCATACCACAGGCAGCCAGAAGACCAAACTGTGTAGCAGCCCAGTATATATATATGTAGGGTTAGTCTCTGAGTGGCGCATATGAGGATGGTGTTGAACAGATAGTCCATATACTGTAATATTATGCTAGCTTACTATATGTGGCTGTGGCTGTGTTTACTTTGGTTGTGGTTATGCACTTTCACACAGGTGTATCTTACCCTGTGCTGTGACATGCCTGCAGAGCCTGCTATATATGCAGGTACATGTGCATTCCCCCATAGGAGATGGAGGCCATTGCTGAGCCAGTCTGCCTGTAGCCTGCAAAGTGCATTGTTACATGCCTAGCAGCTTAGTGTACTTACCCAGTGAGATGTCATGTGCAGATACTTGCCAGATGTACTGCTGCCGGGCCTCCTTTAACAGTCATGTATGTCAGACAGAGCAGTGGGATGCTGTACAGATGTATGTCAATATCTAGTAGGTAGTATGTGGCCATGGCACCCCTGTACCAGCGGTTATTATGTGTCAGGCCAGACAGGGGTGTGTGAATGCATAACCTATGGTACATACATACATACATACATACATACATACATACAAATGTTTCAAGCATGGGCATTAAAGCCCTTCTAGCTTGCCAATATGCCAAAACACTTGTTCCCATAGTAAATGTCCAGGCTGTTCTTAAAATATCTAAACTTAGTACTTACTTTAATGTAATTTGGTAGTCTGTTCCAAGCATCAGCTACTCTGTCAGAGAACCAGTTAGTACATGTCTCATTCCTATAGAATTTTCTACATAGGTTATCTGACGATTCTCTAGTAATTTTTGATAACCCCAAACATTAACATTCCCAGAGATAATTGTCCCTAAATGTCCTATATACCTGAATAAGATCTCCTCTTAAATATCTGTAAGAGACACAGTACAAGTTCAGATATTTTAGTCTTTCATAATAACTTAGATTTTCGCATCCATGGATGCCCTTAGTATATTTCTGCTGTACTGTTTCCAGTTTATTCATGCTTGTTTTCCTATAGGGTTTCCATATTGTTATACCATACTCAGGTTTGGGTCTAATGTAACTAACAAACAATGACTTCATTGTTTGATTTCCTAGACTTTATAAATCTTTTTATACAACCTATAGTTCTATAACTATCATTAGCCAATTGGTTGATATGATTAGAAAAACTCATAGCTGACTCTACCCATATACCCAGGTCCTTAAATGAGTCTATAGTTTCAATCACTGTGTGCTGTATTAAATATTCACCTTTCAGTTTATGTCTCCCAAATCTCATATGCTTAGTTTTTGAAGTATTTATCAGCATATTATTCTCCTGAGCCCAAATGGTCAATTTAGTCAAATTATTTTGCAGACATGCCTTATCTGTAACACTTGTAATCAGTTTACCCAATTTCAGGTCATCAGCATATAGACTGTAGGGGTTTATATTATAATCTCGACTTTTTAATGGATCGAATGCATAAACATCGAACATTATGCATCGAACCATTAAACAATCGAAATTTAATAAAAAAAATTCAAAACAAAAAAAAAACTAACGGGTGTAGGCAGGGGGCAAGCCCCCCTGCACCCCCCACATGGGGGGCTGCACCCCCACACCCCACTCTACTTAAATAAACCAACTCCGAGATTGCGCTACAGTGCAGGAAAGGGAAATCTTCCCTTTCTGCACCATACTACATTAAAGTGTGATCTCGGAGTTGGTATATTTAAGTAGCGGTGGGTGTGGGGGGTGCAGGGGGGCTTGCCCCCCTGCTTAAACCCATTAGGGTAAGCATTTGAAGTTTTAATTTTTTTTTTATTTTCGAAGTTACAGAACTTTGATAATATGGTGTCAACCGTATTGTATTCAATGTTCCGTAACTTCGAGATTATAATATAGACCCAACTGTAGAACACCTCAGATGAAAAAGTAAGGTCTGAAAGATACAATCTAAACAAGTAAAGGCCTAGTACACTGTGGGACACCTTGACTGTAACCAAGGATTTCACCTGTCCAGTTGGTGTGTGATACTTGCCATGTCCTATTTGTAAGCCATGCAGCTATACATCTTATCAACAGTACATCAATACCTAGTTGTACTAATTTATTGATCAGTGATTTGTGCATGACCCTGTCAAATGCTGACATTAAATCTATATAAATCACATCACAGCACAATTTTTCATTCATAGCTGTTATTATATTGTTATGGAACATCATGTTACAGGTGGTAATAGATATATTTTCAACATATCCAAAAAACAGCAGTTGCTGGTGTAAAACGGCCCTCTTCCAATACTTCAACGGTAGGCACCAACGGTTATTGTACTGTGAAAGGAAACCCTTCACTGAATCCACTTTCCAACTATCAAAACTTCCAAACAGGTAATCACCACGCTATCAACAGCAATGTGGAGCAACAAATCCTTTATTCACAGTAAGCGCTTTCGCCATGTGGCTTCTTCAGACTGTATAACAATGTTAAAAACACATGCAGCTATCTTTATAGCATAACTCAACTGCCCATTGGTTAAAAAAATCATCATCATCATTACACTAAACAATTGACACAAGTAAAAGCAATCGATCTCGTGCCAGGTTCATTCAAAACATTGCAGACCACTTCATTACATGTTAGAGATATTGACTAACAAAATAAAAGTCATATTGCTCCCTAAACATAAGCACAAGATAATAACAAAAATCTTTTAGACATTCATAAAATGTTCTTTGTAATGCAAATGCCGTACCACGAACACACATGGTTATAGGACAACCACCATAAAAAATATATACATAGACACATTTCGCTTTCCTACAATAAAGTGCTTCACATGTAAAAAATGTAAAAAATAAAAAAATGAGCCTACACTTACTATTAAAAGGTATCGATCAGCACTCTTTAAAATACACATCGTAAAACGCTTCTTCTTCCACTACCAGACTGCTACACTAACAAGCGACAAGTTCGCAGTACTCCTAAAGATGTCGTCATCACTGGTTAAAAAAAGGGGGCGGCAGTTAGAACACGGACGTTTAGTATTCAGAACATCTAGTGGATGTTTCAACATGAAAAAATACAGCGTACATAAAAAATCATTCTTCCTTTTAAAAGCATCATCAGGAGGCATACAGTTGACTCTCATATATAAAAAACAAACAAATAGACCAAGGTCTAACAGATTGAGATACACCGTATAATCAAATTCTCTGCTACTACGGCGAAACTCCAGGTTAAACGGACCACTCCAGGGAACTGTATTCAAACCAGAATTAAAGTAAGACTTAAAAATCATGACAAAACACACACCTAAACATTAAATATCGGGCACAAGTACACTAAAAAATAAACGGGCATTAACATCGCCTTCCTCTACTAAAACATGGACATACCTTAAACCCAACGGTGGCCATAAGACCAACTCAATCAAGGCAAAGGTTCAAAGGAGGACCATCGCCAAACTTCTAATGGCTAAAGATAGCGCAGTAGGGTACAAAGATGTCAAAACAATGATGATATGTCTACTGTAATACTGTATCCAAAAAGACAACTCAGCTAATATACATGGTCAAGGAACCAAGGAAGGAATGTGAGGTGTAAACGAGGGGGATGGGAAGGGGGGGGTGAAAAGAGATAGAACAAGGGGGGGGGGAGCAGCAACACAGGCAAGAAACTGCATGATGAGTTGGTCTTATGGCCACCGTTGGGTTTAAGGTATGTCCATGTTTTAGTAGAGGAAGGCGATGTTAATGCCCGTTTATTTTTTATTTATTTTTTAGTGTACTTGTGCCCGATATTTAATGTTTAGGTGTGTGTTTTGTCATGATTTTTAAGTCTTACTTTAATTCTGGTTTGAATACAGTTCCCTGGAGTGGTCCGTTTAACCTGGAGTTTCGCCGTAGTAGCAGAGAATTTGATTATACGGTGTATCTCAATCTGTTAGACCTTGGTCTATTTGTTTGTTTTTTATATATGAGAGTCAACTGTATGCCTCCTGATGATGCTTTTAAAAGGAGGAATGATTTTTTATGTACGCTGTATTTTTTCATGTTGAAACATCCACTAGATGTTCTGAATACTAAACGTCCGTGTTCTAACTGCCGCCCCCTTTTTTTAACCAGTGATGACGACATCTTTAGGAGTACTGCGAACTTGTCGCTTGTTAGTGTAGCAGTCTGGTAGTGGAAGAAGAAGCGTTTTACGATGTGTATTTTAAAGAGTGCTGATCGATACCTTTTAATAGTAAGTGTAGGCTCATTTTTTTATTTTTTACATTTTTTACATGTGAAGCACTTTATTGTAGGAAAGCGAAATGTGTCTATGTATATATTTTTTATGGTGGTTGTCCTATAACCATGTGTGTTCGTGGTACGGCATTTGCATTACAAAGAACATTTTATGAATGTCTAAAAGATTTTTGTTATTATCTTGTGCTTATGTTTAGGAGCAATATGACTTTTATTTTGTTAGTCAATATCTCTAACATGTAATGAAGTGGTCTGCAATGTTTTGAATGAACCTGGCACGAGATCGATTGCTTTTACTTGTGTCAATTGTTTAGTGTAATGATGATGATGATTTTTTTAACCAATGGGCAGTTGAGTTATGCTATAAAGATAGCTGCATGTGTTTTTAACATTGTTATACAGTCTGAAGAAGCCACATGGCGAAAGCGCTTACTGTGAATAAAGGATTTGTTGCTCCACATTGCTGTTGATAGCGTGGTGATTACCTGTTTGGAAGTTTTGATAGTTGGAAAGTGGATTCAGTGAAGGGTTTCCTTTCACAGTACAATAACCGTTGGTGCCTACCGTTGAAGTATTGGAAGAGGGCCGTTTTACACCAGCAACTGCTGTTTTTTGGATTAACTTTTTGTCTCAGCTGGTGTGATATCCTACATTCAGGGGTAATTTTTGGTTTTATTTATTCAGATATTTTCTCTACTCCTGAATTGTGGTTATGGCCGATAACGCTACATCAAACATTGAATTACCATATGTTCCAATGACTGTCCAACCTAGTGATAGGTTGGGACGGTTTCAAGCGTGTGTGACTGGCGGGGAGAACCTGCTGCTTTCATATGACCCGGACTTTGGTTTAATGAATGGTATGAACAATAATGAGAATCTTTTAAGCTTGTCAAAAGACTTGGAAGTTTTGGAGACTGAAACAATGAAATTAAAAAAGCTACAAGTCCAAAGGCAATATTTTGAAGCGTGCCTAGATAAACAGATTATTCCTCGTGGGCTACGCATTTTGAAAATGCCCACCTCAGGTGACTCTATACCGGACCTTTTGTTTCAGTGGCAGCAGCTCAACATTGAGCTGAGCAACAACTATATGAAGCTATTAATTAGGTTTCACTTACCGGAGGAAGAAAGCCTACGGTTGAAAGTGAATGCCTTGTATGATACTTTAATAAAGAAATATGTTAATGTTAATATTGATACTAAGATAGAGAGGGTCATAGATAATGTTATGGTTTTTGAAAGACGATTAGTTGAACAAAAGAAGAATAAGATCTTGAGGGACCTAAGGGATTTTAAAAATTCAAATGTGTTTACTTGGCCTAGGGACCGACCAAATGTGAGTAATAATAATGTTGGTAATGCACATACATCAGGGATTGTGACTACACAGAATTCAAACATACAAACAAGGAAGGGGACCAATCCTAGTCTTGTTAGTAGCTTGGACAGACCGGCAAGCCACAGATTAGCTAATGGTATAACTAATAGAGATAGTGATACGAGGAGGAACGTTTCATATACTGAGATTGTGTTCCAGGAGGATGAAAGTAGGGATAATTTAGATAACCCCACCATTAGTGGAGAAAAGGAGAGTGTGAGTGTTGGAACAGATATACAGGCTGCTCCACCACCACCTGGCCCTACAGTCATGAGTAATGGGGGGAAACAGGATGAGGTAGTGGTCAGAAGGAAGACAGTACAGAGTAATAATAACACCCCTTTCCCCATAGCACAGAAGCAGCACCAAGGGAGAACGAGATCTATGAGCAGAGGCAGACAAAAGAGAAAAGGTTCAGGAGGGGAACAACAAGGACTCACCCTGAAAAGAATGTGGGAGAAGACGATTCGCTGATTGTTAATCTCTCCACTAAAGTTTTGAATGAATATGAGAAAGATGTCCTTAATAAAGGGCTCAGCTTTATACCCACAAGAAGGGGAAATGTTGCTGACTCTATTATTGACATTAAAATGTTTGTAAGGAATATTCAATTGAAATTAGACTTTGGCAATACTACTGAGAGACAAGACATTAGTAGATTTAGATGCAATAGTGTATACATCCCCCAACTACACCCGTTGTTGGATGTGTACTCTAGGATAACAGAGAATGATATCCATAGCCATTTTGAGAAGACAAGGAATGATCCTTATAGACAGAATCTAAGCTATAAACACAGACAAGCACTTAAGGACTTGAGAAATGACAATAATCTGGTAGTTAGACCGGCAGATAAAGGGGGACCAATTGTCCTCATGGACTCATTGGATTATAATAGAAGGATGAGGACTCTGTTGGGTGAGACTTCATCTTATCTGAAGATAGACATGGATGTGGTAAAAGATAAGGCACTACGAATCTATTACATGCTTGATGAGCTATTAGCATCTAATAGTATTATGAAGGAACTTTATGACTATTTTAAAGTGAGTAACCCCCTTATTCCCATTATACAAGGTCTCCCTAAAGTCCATAAATCGGCCACTGATCCACCGATGAGGCCGATTGTGGCTGGACAAGGCTGGGTGACGGAACCTTTCTCCATCTTCATTGAATATCACCTTAGGCCATTGGTCAATAAGAATGAGTTCATACTTAGAGATAGCAAGCAGTTCTTGTTGGATCTATATGACTATATGAAACATTTAGAGGATGATGACCATTACCTTATGGTAACGCTTGACGTTGTGAGCCTCTTTACCGTGATCCCTAATGACCTGGGTGTGCAATATATACAAGAATATCTTAAAAACCACTCTGATTTTACTCTGGTGAAAATAGAACTTATAGCGTTACTTTTAGAAACAGTGTTACTTAACAACATTTTCATGTTTGGAGATGACGTTTTCTTACAGAAGGATGGCGTAGCTATGGGCACATCATGTGCCAATAGCTACGCCAACCTTGTCATGGCACGATGGGAAGAGACATTCCTCTTTAACACACAACAATTTCAGGAACATGTTGGTTTTTATCGTAGGTTTGTCGATGACCTTTTTTTCATCTGGAGGAGTGACAGAGAGACTTTGTTGAATTTTGTTGATTGTATGAATGGTTCCACTGATTTTCTCAGGTTCACTCTGAATTACTCAGTGGACCATATTTCATACCTGGATGTGAATATCAATAGACTTAGGAATGGATTACTCAACACAAATGTGCATAGGAAGTTATGTTTTAGGAATACTATTTTACACAGAGATAGTATGCACCCGAAATATGTGTTTGATAATGTCATGAAAGGTCAGATAATGAGGGCTTCCAGGTTGAATCCTTCTAATGAAGGTTATGTAGATGAACTGAAAGGTTTGAAGGAAAGATTTGCAAAAAGGGGTTACGACGAGAGTACCTTTGAATGTACTGCTGTAAATGTTGAGAGCCTTAGAAATACCAGGGCCAAACCCTATTACTCTGAGCCTCTACCAGCTTTAGTACTGAACAGTTCTCTAGATCTAAGTAAGAGCAGAGTATCTATGTTTTATACTAAAGACTCTATGGATCTGAAACAAATTATGAGGGAACACTGGGATTTATTGATGCTAGACCCTGATATAAAGGATATAGTAGGGTCATGCCCAAGCATTACATACAAAAATCAGCCCAGTTTAAAGAGAATATTATGTAGACCTAGGAATAACTTAGGCACAGAGAGACTTAATACACAGTTGACGAATACAACACCGTGTGGTAAATGTAACCAATGTTTATTTATTAATGAGACAGTGAATTTCACTCACCCAACTACTCAGCGGAGTTTTAGTTTTCATACTAAAACTTCATGTGAAAGCTCAAATATTGTATACATGGCAACTTGTGAAGGGTGTCAAGCGTTCTATGTTGGAAAAACCAACAGGTCATTTAGAGAACGCATTAGGGAACATCTCTACCACATTAGGACAGCTTCAGTGGTGAATGCCCTGGCGAAACACCACAAAGAGAGAGGGACCAGCCATTCCTTTAAATTTTTTGTTATTCAGAAGATTATACCGAGTAAGAGAGGTGGGGATATAGTCAACTTCACTCTTGAGAATGAGATGAAATGGATTATAAGATTGAGGGCAGATCACTACCCAGGCCTTAATGACAAAGTACAGGTTAGGCCCTTCCTTAGGAAAAGGAAACTACATGTACCTAAACCACAGGGTTCTTAGTCCATCTTCAGTATTATGTATCAGGAACTATTGGTCTTTCACTACTGCATGTTGGTTTGAGATACATACTGACTAGTCATCCTTGATTGATCATCATGCAGTTTCTTGCCTGTGTTGCTGCTCCCCCCCCCTTGTTCTATCTCTTTTCACCCCCCCCTTCCCATCCCCCTCGTTTACACCTCACATTCCTTCCTTGGTTCCTTGACCATGTATATTAGCTGAGTTGTCTTTTTGGATACAGTATTACAGTAGACATATCATCATTGTTTTGACATCTTTGTACCCTACTGCGCTATCTTTAGCCATTAGAAGTTTGGCGATGGTCCTCCTTTGAACCTTTGCCTTGATTGAGTTGGTCTTATGGCCACCGTTGGGTTTAAGGTATGTCCATGTTTTAGTAGAGGAAGGCGATGTTAATGCCCGTTTATTTTTTAGTGTACTTGTGCCCGATATTTAATGTTTAGGTGTGTGTTTTGTCATGATTTTTAAGTCTTACTTTAATTCTGGTTTGAATACAGTTCCCTGGAGTGGTCCGTTTAACCTGGAGTTTCGCCGTAGTAGCAGAGAATTTGATTATACGGTGTATCTCAATCTGTTAGACCTTGGTCTATTTGTTTGTTTTTTATATATGAGAGTCAACTGTATGCCTCCTGATGATGCTTTTAAAAGGAGGAATGATTTTTTATGTACGCTGTATTTTTTCATGTTGAAACATCCACTAGATGTTCTGAATACTAAACGTCCGTGTTCTAACTGCCGCCCCCTTTTTTTAACCAGTGATGACGACATCTTTAGGAGTACTGCGAACTTGTCGCTTGTTAGTGTAGCAGTCTGGTAGTGGAAGAAGAAGCGTTTTACGATGTGTATTTTAAAGAGTGCTGATCGATACCTTTTAATAGTAAGTGTAGGCTCATTTTTTTATTTTTTACATTTTTTACATGTGAAGCACTTTATTGTAGGAAAGTGAAATGTGTCTATGTATATATTTTTTATGGTGGTTGTCCTATAACCATGTGTGTTTGTGGTACGGCATTTGCATTACAAAGAACATTTTATGAATGTCTAAAAGATTTTTGTTATTATCTTGTGCTTATGTTTAGGGAGCAATATGACTTTTATTTTGTTAGTCAATATCTCTAACATGTAATGAAGTGGTCTGCAATGTTTTGAATGAACCTGGCACGAGATCGATTGCTTTTACTTGTGTCAATTGTTTAGTGTAATGATGATGATGATTTTTTTAACCAATGGGCAGTTGAGTTATGCTATAAAGATAGCTGCATGTGTTTTTAACATTGTTATACAGTCTGAAGAAGCCACATGGCGAAAGCGCTTACTGTGAATAAAGGATTTGTTGCTCCACATTGCTGTTGATAGCGTGGTGATTACCTGTTTGGAAGTTTTGATAGTTGGAAAGTGGATTCAGTGAAGGGTTTCCTTTCACAGTACAATAACCGTTGGTGCCTACCGTTGAAGTATTGGAAGAGGGCCGTTTTACACCAGCAACTGCTGTTTTTTGGATTAACTTTTTGTCTCAGCTGGTGTGATATCCTACATTCAGGGGTAATTTTTGGTTTTATTTATTCATATATTTTCAACATATGCATGCTGATATATGGTTTCAAGTCCCAACCTATCCAGTTCTGCCAATACCTTATCCAGTATTACCTTCTCCATTATTTTTTCACAAAATGAAAGTAGACTTAAGGGTCTATATGGTGGTATATGTATACCAGTCGTTATGTGTTATACCCATCTACATGGCTGTTAACATCCATATTGTCATGCATGGTACACATGTTTTGCACTAATATACCACTGGGCTGTACAGAGTGTTTCAGAATGTCCACATATATTTGTCAATATCTATGCTGCAGTCCACAGGGGCATTACATGCTAGCAGTGGTACTTTACTTTGATGTCCTTAGGATGTCTGTCAGTAGTCAATGGCACACATGTGGAAAGCAGATGTGACCTCCGACACACACCATGCCTGTAAAGACAATCCCAATTAAAGTAGCAATAGTCTACTTATATGCCTACTATACATACTTGACATCCCCTTGCACTATGAAGTTGGGACTACAGGGGCTTGGGTAGGGCTACACTCCATGTCCAGGACATATGGTGAAAATATCTGTACATATAATTATCCAGATATCTATATATATGATTACACATATACATATCGTCATATATAGATGGGTATGTATATGTAGATAGATATACATATACACACCCAGATATATACATATACAATATATGTCTACACATATACACATAGTGATACATATGCACATATACGTATGGATATCTACAGATATAGCGACAGTAGTAGGTATATTGGAATAGATATGTATCCACATATAGTTATAGCTATCTATCTATATATACATACACACACACATATATACCAACATAACCAGGCATATCTGTACACACAGGATGTGCATACATATACAGCTATATACACATATATCTATATGTACATATATGTATACCTATATATTCACATATGTATATAAACATATATGTATAGATATGTATACATATGTACATATGAAGAGATGTAAATATGGCCATATATATGTAGCACTATACAGTTGTGTATACAGACATGTGTATGTGTATACCTGTGTATGTACATGTAGACATCTATACACCAATGATATGTATACAACCATATACCAGTCATGAGTAAACGTCACGGTTGTATATACCCTCTGACATGTATCCCACCGTATGTATCTGCTATGTGTACATTATGATAAAACAACAAGTATCTTCACAGTGGTCATGGCGTAGTGGTTAAGTGCTGTGACTTCAGTGTAAAGGGTCCTGAGTTCAAGACCTGCAAGGGCTGTTCATTTTGTTGCTGGGCAGAACAAGGTCTGCTGGATACAGAGTGGTTAAGGCAGTGTTTGTGCAATGTAAGCCACACACATCAGTATCATGACATTGCTAGGTAGGGGTCTAGTCCCAGTGTTGGCAAGTAACAGTGTGCATGTATGTGGATGGGTCTACATCAGGTTGCAGGGTATACATGCCTCAGTGGGCCACCTGTCCATGTGGCACAGGCAGTACTTGGTATAGTAACCGGTGAAATGTGTTCAACTATACCCCAGATATGTCACTGCCATGGTGTCAGCACAGTGACATACCCCATTGTGCAATATGACTGCAGACCATCCTCATGCTGACACATGTACACCTACAACACAATTGCATATCATTTTAGAGACCACAACCAAGCAGTGTTACTAACAGCTAGAAGGTATGGATGGCTACACTACCTGCCAAATATGCCTCACACTCTACTCCCTACAACATGTTATATTGCAGGACTGTGGTACACTGGTGTACAGTCACCATGTGCATCAGAACCATATCAGCCTGTCTCTGCATTGATGGTATGGATGACAGGGATGGGACACAGGTGTCATCATATGCACAGGGCATCCTCGTGCTGACACATGTACACCTACAACACAATTGCATATCATTTTAAAGACCACAACCAAGCAGTGTTACTAACAGCTAGAAGGCATCATTTCTGGATGGCTACACTACCTGCCAAATATGCTTCACACTCTACTCCCTACAACCTATTACACTGCAGGACTGTGGTACACTGGTGTACAGTCACTTTGTTCATCAGAACCATATCAGCCTGTCCCTGCATCGATGGTATGGATGACAGGGATGGGGAACAGGTATCATCTTATGCACAGAGTATGGTATTGGCCTGCCAGAGGCCAAGAGTGGGCCATACATTTGACACCATGTGTGTGGGTGAGGGGTGTACTCTGTGGAGCTGGCTGAAGTGATGTGGTGTGTGTAGGTATGAAGTTGCCCTAGGTGTGTTTGCATAGTGTGTGGGTATGCATGCACACAGTTCTGCCTTGTGGCTGCCCTACACAGGTGTTTATGGACAGCTGCAGACCACACCTGGCAGGGTGTGCAGTTCCCTGCCTCAGGCCACAGACATGTGGACTGTGCCTGCCAGGGGTTCTGCGGGTACATTCAGGTACAGGCATTGAAGTGCTACTCTCTCCTGCTGATGACATTTGTCCGCTAGTACCAGATCCCTCCTGGGACAGGCCAGGACCAAGTGCATGTGGCCTGCTGCAGTGTGGTATGGACAGCACACTGTCCCAGGGCTGCTACTGCCACTACAGGAGCCCCTTGGCATCCTAGCATGCCCACATTGACTGCCAGCTGTTGGTGTTGCTGGCCCATGTCCACGCAGGCATCGCCGCATCCCCACCACACATGCATGGACACACCATGGTTGATGAGGGCCATCATCTCATCATACCATCTATCTGCTTGATCGGTAGAAGCACGGATGGCACCTGACAGTTCACGAAGGTTGTCGCTTACAAATGCGAGAGTAGCCATTTGCAGCCTAAGGCTCTATCTGGTGTAATGCTCAGTATGTGCCTGCACTGCTATTACAGCCTGAAACATGCTTCTGCTGGTTTCAGCTATGTCACCTATGCCAGGGGCATGATGTCCAGTGGCCCTACCATGAGCACCCTGGGACATCCGCCTATGTGGCAGCCTGCCGGACATCCGGTTATGCCCGCTGCGACTGGACACAGTAGGCATGGTTACCACACTTTCCTGTGCCTGCCACTGAATGCCAGCTGTCCCTCTCCTATGGCCACTAATGATGGGATGTGTATAGGCACTGTAACTGTGTGTGGGGGTGGGGTGGCTAAAAGGGGGATGTCAAATGTTGGCGCAGTGTCGGCCCCTGACAACCCCACCTGTACCTCAACATTATCATCATCATCATCATCATCATCGGTGTCTGTATGGATACCTACATCAGACTGGATGCAGGAGGGACCCTGACCCACCTCGCCACCTGTGGGGGAAAACAATAAATGCACTTTAAAACCTGTACAACATTGCTTAACAATACACACCACACACACACACACACACACACACACACACACACACACACACACACACACACACACACACACACACACACACACATATCTGTAATACCTGCCCGTCCATGGCTTTACAGACAGTCCCACATATATGTCCATGTGTTACCCCATCCTGCATCACACTTGTTAACATACACACATTGATACCACTCATTAATATCACAGTCCTCTAAATGCCCACACAAGCGGCCACAATACAAGGCCTGTTGCTACATTACCTGCCTGACCTGTGTGTAGTGGATATACATGGCCTCAATGCTGTCATTTGGTATGCACCCTCTGTATGGCCAGAATGATGTGCATGGCCCCTATGTGTATGGGCTACTATGTTGTATCCATAATAGCTACCACTGATGTGTCATGTGTATGCAATGCTCAGTACATGCCAGATATGCTGCTCTGTCAGCCCATCATGTGTCAGCTGTAATATTTGGATACACTCCCTGGTGTTGACTATTACTTCCACAATGCATCTATAGAGCTGCATACATGGGTTGTAGGTGACCTCTCTGCTGACTGCAATATTAAGTGTGTATCTGTAGTCTACCTTTCCTCTGGATGCCTGTTGTATGCTACAGACCATATTATACTATTTGCTGTCCTGTGAGTACATGACAGGTATTCTTGGTGTGTAGTGTGGCACTCCATGTCCATGTACTGTATGGTCCCAAAGGGGGGTACAGCCATATGAACACCCCACAATCACACATCTGCATACATGGTCACACACACAAACACACACATGCACATACGCATCATACATGCATCTACCTCCCACCACTTCACAAGAGTGATCCTGCAGGCAAACTAACTTACAACCAGGATGCACACACACACGCGCACACACACACACACACACACACACACACACACACACACACACACACACACACACACACATATACAAGTGAGGTTGCACAATGATCATACACAGAGTCCTCCTATTACCCATCTGCCAACATGCAGAACATATGGTACAGAACAGCATGCAGTTCAGCTATAGTTAAACCATGCTAGCAATGGTATACATGTGTATGATGCATGTGCTGTGACTAGGTGATGCCCCTTTCCCTGGATACCACTGCACCCATGTACACAATATTGCTGTGCACCTGTTCTGCACCCTGACATGTATTATGCACCACAACTCACAGGTGTACAACCCATTGCAGAATGTGTAGTACTGTGTCAGTTATGTCAACTGTACCTCTCACAGCCCCTATGTGTTTCAGCAACACATACCTGGGATGATATGTGGACTGTTGTCAATGGTGAATGCCTGATGCCTGATTTACAGCTGTCAAAATCAGCAGACCATGTATGACCACACCAAAAATGCTTACACTGACAACCGTCAGAGCATACCATGGCTACGGGGGGTGTACACACCTTTATTGATTTTACACACATATCCATAATCTGCCATGGGACCACAGCACTGCATATCTTAGCAGTACACAAGCCCAGCATGTAACATATGTCCTGTACTTTCACATACAGTGTCTGCAGGTTGTGTTAGGTGTGCAGCTGCTGAATGCAATGCATACACACCATGTGGGCATATGTGTGCACACCCTTATCATGACGGTTTATCACACCTCTTGTGTGTACTACAGCAGTCACTGCTCATGGCAGGGGTATACCAGCGTGCGCCTTCAGCAATTGCCAGTGTATGTTCAGCCTACCCTACACATGCCCACCTATTCTGCATGATTGCAAGGTCTACTCATGTGCACATCCCATGATGTTCACACAGTGCCGTCACTATTGCAGTGTGGGTAGGGTTATGGCTGCCACAGCTCCTGAACCTGACTATTTGCAGATAGAGCCATTCCTACCATCCTTAGGATCCCTGCTGCAGTGCACTGGTGTGTCATGCTGAGACCCCCCCTCAGCTTTTATGCAGATGCATGACAGGTAAGCCCTACACATTTGTGTCAGCGTGCAGTGTCCCATACACTGAACACCACATGTTGCAGCCTAGACCCAGCTGATAATGTGGACTACTGTAATGCCGTATGCCATAGTGTATCCCTGCAGCAGTTGGCATTGCCCTACAGGTATATACACTGGTGTTGCACTGTATATGGGTGTTGATCAGAACATGTCACTACTGTAGGCCATGTCTACCAACAGTATGTTACTTCTTGTGGACGTATTCCACAATGACAGGATGTTAGTTGTCATGCAGGTGTGTGACATACCCTTTCAATACCCCATTATGGTTGTCCCTGTGAGACCATGCATTTCACAGCAACAATACATGCACATGTACAGCATGCATTCAGGGTAGGTGTGTTAGATGTGTTCATGGAATATACCATCACCATTACATGTCCGGTGTGTTGGTATGCATCTACATAAGACATACTCACAGGCTGCTGCCTTGTTGTTACCCCGGAGGGATCGACATAAGAGGGTGAGAGATGCAATGTCAGTGGCCACACCTGTGGCACTGCTACAGGCTGGGTGCAGTACTACCATGCATCAATGGTAAATTCCCACAATACTACCACATCTGAACATCTGTTTATCATTACAATGAAGCAAAACAATATATCTATGACAGGTCAGATATGCATGATCTGCCTGTACCACTGCAGATATTTACACAACAGTGGTCTACTGATGTACCCCGTGTCCTTACCTGCATGCTTCTTGGCTGGTGTGTGGGTGACACCCACATCCACGAAAGGGTCCAGTGGCAGTTGGTGTTCTGAATGGGCAGGTGCCACGAGGCTGGCCAGGAGCTCCTCCACATGTGTCAGGGGGGTGGATGGCATGGCCCCCTCCTGTGGTAAGGTGATCCCCCCGGACTGCAGCAGTATGCCGACAGGCATTGCGAAGCAGGTCGCTGCAATGATGCTGGACCTGCTCATAACTGCAGTTATGCAGGCCAACATCATTGACCCTGTGGACTAGATCGTTACATAGGGCAGTCCGCTCCTGCTGGTCATGGCCTGTTCTGCCAAAGAGAATCTGGTAGTGCTGTACCAGGTGGTTGATGATTACCTCATTTTCATCTGCTGAATACACGGGTAACCTGATGTATGACATCTTGCCTGAAAGGCATGAAGATGGAAACATGCCTGAGCAACTCATATGGCAAGGTTACCACAGTTTGTAATACACATCTCTATCACTCCCCCTCCACCATATCAGCTTCAACAGGCTGAACACACAACTCATTAGGTATGGCTACAGCTTAACTACTGTTTGGACAGATCATGTATTGTACCACACCTTCTGATATGTGATTGTAGCCATGTCCCCTGTGTGGATACTAACATTGCTGGCCTGTTACAGACTATTCACTTGCATGCCATTGCCACTGCCACTATGGTTATATATACATGCCAGTGGTATGGCTGCTCTGAGATTGCTGCACATCTGACAGTCTGTGTTATTGGAGGGATCTATGCATGCTGTTGGACATGTACCGGGATTGTGTAGACTATTACTACCAACAAATGTACTATAACAGTGACACAATAACATGTGTATGTTCTATTAGCCAGCTGATCCACCTCTTTACACCCATCTGACCAGGACACCTGGTCACATCACATGTGTGTGCCAACCTGGGGCCTCCTTGTGTACTGTTACAGCAATACCGTGAGGTGGAACCACCCAGGGGATGTTGGCCACCCCCCCTCAGGGCACACACCAACATGTTCCTGTCCCCTGAGTTCAGGTCTAGGGTCTGTTGCATACTGGGTTCCACAGACACATGAGGGATCTGCTACATCAGTCTGAGGCACCCAGTACACATTCACACAGCCAACATGCTCCTCCTGCACAGCATCCAGACCTGGCACCTTCAGGACGTGGACTGCTGTTGTGAGTGGCAGTTGGTGGGAGCCTTGTTCCCATTGTGCCCATATTGGGGACCATGGGGCATCCACATCACAGACCACACACACCATCCACGGTGTTCACCCACCACATGTGTCACATACCACATCTGTAGACTGTCCTCTATATCTACCAATCCTGACCACCTCCACGTATGTATCTGCTATACTTCCCCATATTCCCATTGCATACTTCACAAACAAGGGCAATGTGGTACTAAGAAGGGACTAACATGTGACATACCCATCCATGGTGCACACATTGCCAGCTGTAGATATCTGTGTGTATTGCTATATGTGCTGCTGCCTCGCACCTAGCACACATCACTGTGGTAGTGATATAGGGGACATGTCTTTACATACATATCTGTGTGTGTGTGTTTGTACATATGTAGACATGTGCATATAGGTATATATCTATATATGTGTAGATATATGTGAATTCATATATATGTAGACATATATATGTCTACGCATGGGTATATGTATATTTTTGGACATACATGCTGATATACATTTATCCTTATATATTATATATGTGACATATGTACACATATGCATACCTATATATGGAGTACATTCAGACATCAGCTCCACAATCTCACAACACCTTCCTGCACAGCTGCACTGTTCTGCCTTGCTACAACACAGACAGGTTCCACATATGGACACGGCCTGACATTAGTGGGATATATGTGGGACCTGTTTGCAGGTAACCCTATTACACACCTATGGCATTCTGGCATGCTACATTACAGATTCATCTAAGTATCCTGCCAGTGGTGGTCCATGGCTCCCACGTGTCCATCATAATGACATTACGTCCACCACCAACTATTGGCCATGTCATATACATAATCCCCATTACACAACACACACTATGATGGCTTACATCTTGTCTGTCAGTGCTGACCTGCACAGTTAACAGCTATGGCCCACTACCCAAAGGGACAAACATTATTGTCCATAGAGGTTGTTCAGTTGAACATCATCACAACAACACCTGATGGCACATATAACTCATTCCACATCATCTATCACATTACGATGGACCAGGTACTACTTTCTAATACATGTACATATACTTCACATACCTGTTGTGGGAATGATGTATTTATGAATGGCAGCTGCCTAAATGCCTGCGTTTTCAGCTGTTAGTTTGCTGAGCTGTATGTTTTTTTTTTTCCGCTTTTGCTTTTACTTTTGCTTGCTTGCTTTCTCTCTCTCTCTCTCTCTCTCTCTCTCTCTCTCTCTCTCTCAAGTGAATGGATTGAGCTGCTTGGGGTAGATTACAGCCTGGCTTTAGTAGGTGATGCACTTGATCAGGTGATGGCTTCTGCAGCAATCAGTGTCCTAACCTTGCTAACTGCATGCAGCTTGCTGTGTAGTACTTCCAATTACCACTGTCATGGTAACCACCTACTATAAATTTCTACATCATGTGGGCATGGTCCCTTTACCTTTCCTGTGTGATGGACATCCTTCCTGTGTGTGGGCATCAGTGTTACAGACAGCAGGTAGCAATGCCTCTTCCAGGGGAACCGGCACACTCAGGCCAGCTACATATTTGTAGGAGGTTCCAGCACTACAGACAGAGTGTGAGTAGAGTTGTGTTATGCTTTGTATAGTACTGGTGTTACAAGGTGTGTGTTTACATACTAGTTTACCTTGGAATGGAGCCTGTCTGCATAGCTCTCAACTGTGGGCCTATCCTGTTGGTAGCCAGAGGTGTGCCTATCATGTTTTGTCTGTCCACCACACAGGTCCTGTGTCAGATATTTCACTGGCAGTGTGTGTGTTGAGTGCTATCAGTACATGACTACATCCATTTATGTTTTTAACCTCAGTTCTCCAGCTAAGGGTATGTTGCAGACTATCCTGTAACACCAGCGACTTGCTTAGTGTATGACAACACTATTTCACATATGGGCCTGTGTTCCAGCCTCTGTCCTCAACCTACATACCAAGCTTTACACATATGGCATGCTGTCAGGGGTTGTTCTGTAGTGGGCTGTGTGTATATCACACTACCATTGCTGCCATCAGTCCACTGCTGTTGTATCCCCCACACATACGGTGGGGCTGGGGCCATATGTGTGTGGGCTTCACCTACACAGTACATGTGTGCCTTCATTCACTCCAGAGGCCAGTGTATGTAACAATGGTATATGCCCCTATATTATTGAGTCTAGGGGGGGAGATGCACCATAAATGACCTAGGCTGTTACAAAATGTGGGGGCATCAGGGGTGAGCTGCCTTAAGGTATCTGGATGTACAGTACTGTATACTTCACCTATATTTACATTACTCACATAAATTGAGTTAATGCAGGCCTACTGCCTCCTGCCATACAGACTGTTCTGTTTGTCAGTGTGGTTGTAATGGTGTCAGTTATGCCTTGTTATGTAACAGTTACATCCCATTTGGTCAACTGAAGTCTTTACTACCTAGTGATTTTTGTACAGAGTGTAGATAGAGGCTGCTGAACTATACACCTGCATTACATACTGTTGATTGTTTGGTATCCTGTGGCCCAGTCTGTTTTTACTATTGTACAATTTGAAGGCCTTGGCCTGGACAGCAACAGTTGTGAACCTTTCCAGACTACTGTATTAGTATAACTGTTTTACAGTTACATTACTCTGTTTATATGGATATAAGTGTCTGAACTGCTATATGACATGGCATATAGAACTGTAATAGTACACAAATAAAGGTTTTTCATTTCTGCAAACCTGTGTGTGGTGTTTTTTTCTATGACCCCTCTGTGGGTATATGTTGCAGGCAATGATTGTAATTTGTATGGGTGGCCCATACATTGCCCAGTTGTTCAGGTGTGAGCTGTAGGCATAGTGGCTGTTCCATATTGTGTTCACCTTCTACATATGTGTCTTACTGTACATATCTCTGCGTGTGTATGTGTAGTCACATGTATATCTATCTATATGTATACATATGTATATCTGTATCTGCATATATTTGTCTGTGTATATGTATCCTGGGGATATTGATAGCTTCCACATTATACATTTCCTATGGGAGCCAGACTGTATTGCATGATATGTTACCAGTATCAGCCTGACATCATATAAGTGGGTTGTAGTACTGTTAACATCTTGTGCCCATGTCATGTCAGGCCCTGCGTATGGGATCTGTAACACTTGGTAGTGTATTGCTGGGCAGATGTGTTTGGCTGTGGTGGGAGGGTATGCCTATTCGTACATGACGCATATTGTTTGGGGCATCTCAACCCCATTAACGGTGCATGTGGACATATTTGTTTTTGTCAATCTACCATTGCTATCTACAGATGTGTGGCCATATATATATATATACATATATATATATATATATATATATATATATATATATATATACATATATATATATATATATATATATACACACACACACACACACACACACACACACATATATATATATATATATATATATATATATATATATATATATATATATTTCTAAATATTTATATATATATCTACATGTATAGATATGTTGTATCTGTTTAGATATTAATATATTTAAACACACCCATACATCTCGATGTTGGTATACATTCTCTGTACTGTTGCATGACTGGGCTGGATGTTATGTTTCTTAATACATAAGATTTATGTATGTCTGGCATGGTTTAGTGGTAAATCATTTTGTCTACGGTGCGCAGGGTCCTGTGTTTGAGCTTTACAGAGGCTATTTATTTTGTTGCTGGGAAGAACACAGGCCGTTGGCTACAGAGTGCGTAAGGCACTTTAAAGCAGTTGTAAGCGTGTTTGCGCTGGTGTTTGCGGAGGTAAACACTGCTAACTTCCGGTTATAGTTTTTTACACTCAGTTAGCTTCTAAATTGGTTAATGTGTGTAGGCATTGCTTACCCCCTTGCAAACAGGCTTAAATCCGCTTACTGCTGCTTACATGTGCTTACTCCTGGTTACCCCCGCACTAATTTCTTTAAAAGAAAAGAAAAAGAAGTTGATAGGAAAGTGGCGAAAAAAGGGGCACAAAGAGAGAAAGACGGTAGGGAAAATAGCCAGGGATGTGCAGGAAGGGTGTAGGGAAGTTCCATAGCTGCCCATTTCTTCTACAGCAACAGCTGTGCATATACACTCAATTTGGAGGTAGATTTGGACATACAAACCCCTGGGTGTGGGTGAGGACAACAATAATAAGTTGTGATGCCAATTAGACCAGATTACGTGTCCAGTGGACATGTGTGCTAAATGGGCAACTGTGTATGGGGTGAGATTTTTTTGGGGGGAACAGAGTGCCCTTTTTTTTCAGGTGAGAGTGGGATGTTGGGGAGGGGTAGTATGTATATTTGGGGAGGTAGCTTGCGTAGGTTAACAGACAAGACAAACAAGATGCATACAGGGGTGGTATATGACACATGTGGGGGGTAAACACCTTGGACAAAGAGGGGTGTTTGGAAGTCGCAAGTCTATGAACCCCCAAATGGAAACAGTGGGACTGAAGTCCCCACCCATGGGCAATCACCACTGCACCTTCACAGCCCCAAAGGTGGTTGTGCTGGGGGCTGGGTAGGAGGGGCAGGCTCATCCTCTAATTGCACCACGCGACCCTCAAGCTGGCGTAGCTTGTGGTGAATCTCCTTGTAGAGTTCGCTATGCACCACGAACCAGACCTGATGGCGGGTGACAGGTACCTCTCCGCCCTACTCCCAGAGGATGGCCGAGCCCCATCTCCTGCAGTGGTTCCACCTGAACGTGGTGCAGGGCCAATGGAGGAGGAGGTCCCAGGCTGGGCACCAGACGTGCTGGTGCCTGGTGCCATGGCCAGCTGAGGTGGGACAGGTGGGTCTTCTGAGACCGGCCTTCCCATGCAAGCTATCGTGTTGCAGTTTTAAGGAAGATATCGGTTAGTAATAGTCAACAGCATTCAGGATTAGTTATAACAACATGCATAGGTATTCCCATTAACCCAAGACACCAAATTTACAACAGTTGCAGAGCGAGCAGAACACATCCATATATGGGACAACAGTGGCCATTACAACAGCAAGCAGGTTTCATTGATGGCAACAAGCCACCAATATAGGAGTATTTTAATATGGCGCATGCATAGAACTAAATGTGAATATTTATAAACCAATAAGACATATGTCCCAACAAAAATCTGGAGTGTACACATACCCATTGAGGTGTGTAATTAGGTTATTGTAGCACATATGGTGGGGGGGTGAGAGAGAGAGTCCAATTAACAACTAATATATCCCTGTAGTTTTCACAACTTTCTAAGTCACTGCAGTGATCTGTCCCTTACATGTATTATTACACTACACAGTGTCCTTACTTTGTACAGTGGTATGTTTGTAGATTAGTATCTACATGGACTGTGTCTTATGTATAGTCTACACCTCTTACCTCTAGCTGTTGAGAAAATCACTGTTAACACTACTTGACAATTTCTACACATACTCCCAGATTTCATACTTGTAGACAGTATATAAGTGAACCATGTTGTACCTACAGTCTACACCTCTTACCTGTTATAGCTGTGGAGGAAATCTTTGTTAACACTACCTGACAAATTCTACACATACTCCCAGATTCCATGCTTGTAGACAAGTATATAAGTGAACTGTGTTGTACCTACAGTCTACACCTCTTACCTGTTATAGCTGTAGAGGAAATCTTTGTTAACACTACCTGACAAATTCTACACATACTCACAGATTCCATGTTAATGTTATACACATACCTAACAATCTGTTATTGCACACACTCTGGTCAAGGCTTGACAGAATGCAGGTGTTAATGTGACATATTTTGAGAATAGCTGTCGTACACTTTGGGTGAGATGCTACAATGACAGGTTTGTTCTCATATATATTCTCTGACTATGTTCAGGTCTGGCTATCATTCATATGTCAATAAAAGCTGCCTACATTTCTTGGAACATCACACTGATTTGTCAGGGAAACAGGTTACCAGGCAGCAGATTTGGGCAATTTATCTGGACATGCTGGACAGATCAGAACAGTTAAGGGGTATGACTATGCATACAGATTACTACCTGAACATTCTGCTACAGTCTGTACAGTTGATGGTTATGATTATGCTTACAGCTTACTATCTGAACATTCTAGCAAATTCTGTACAGTTGTTGGGTCTAATTATGCATACAGCTTTCTATCTGTACATTCTCGCAAAATCTTACAGCTGTGGGGTATGATTATGCATACAACTTACTACCACTCCCGGGATTCAAACCCCTGCAGTATGTGGTAAAAATATTACAGCTGACATCATAGTACATTGTGCTATCAGGGAATTGGTGTGAAGCATTCCAATGTTTTCTGTCTAAGTCTCCCTCAGTTGTAAAATATGACTGACCTCTTGGGACTTCCAACATTGTTATACTGAACTTCCTACACATTTTATCTGCGTTCAGCAGTGTGGGTAACACTGCTTAATACAACAGTACTATTTATAGAATTCAACACTACAACAACGTATGAAAGCAGCATGTATACAACCACTCCAAGGGTTATAATTACAACCTATATGACAGTCTTCCTACCATATTGTCTAGTTTATTCAGTACATCCCATACCCAATACATTTTTATACTGGTACAACACTTTCTAGAGCTGTTATATTTATTTGTTATGACAGTACATGCAAGATTATTACTAAACTGCCTCGCGACACAGCCTTTACAGACTAGCAGCATGGGCTTGCTGGTTTGCAGCCCACTAATCTGCAGCTGTCAGAGAAATGCAGTGATATTTAGCCATTACCTATCCATAGTATACACAAGTTAGGCGATCATTATCTACGTTGTAGAATGAGTACTTATTGCTAGGACATTGGCCATCTGCCTTGATTCTTGGATCCACTGCTCCAAGAGATCCACCCTTCACTGCTTCAGGTCAGCAAGGTGATGCCTTGCCTGCTCACCAGTCCAGGGGATACTAGTGGCACTGGTGAGGTCACAGCCAAGACTGTCCCAGGCCTTCATTTTATACTAAGAGCCCTGGTACTGGCCCTGCAGTTGTCTCTGCTCATGGTGTTTTACCAGGAGCCATACCATAAATCTGGACTCCTGGGTGCCCCAGCACTGCACTCTAAATTGAGTGTCTTCCCCAACTCCAGCCATTCTGTCTACAGTAGGGAACTGCAACCAGTTATGGGAAGTATTCACACCTGTGGGGTTTAAATATGCCCAATTTCCCACACTTTTCCATGATTGGATGGTTTTGAAAAGGCTAAGCTATGGGCACACCTGCTTACCTAATGTTGGCATTGCTTAAAGGGCTATACCACTGGGCAGATTGAGTTAGTCAGCCTACACATTGCTTACACTAAGTAAGCTGAGCTGTGCAATGCTTAGCATTGCTTAAGATTTAATTAGAATTATAATTTCCATTTGGCATTGCTTTATTATTTGTTACATGTTATATCTGTGTCTGGTATCCATGATTTATGTGTGCATATACTGTATGGGGTCCTGGGGACTTCAACACTTTATTACAATAACACCTCACATCTGGCCTTACTGCAGTACTCCAGTTCACATATTTATGTTATGTAGCAGGTTATACAACATCACACTGTACATAGATTCCTTTCAGATATTCAGTTTGATTTTCCAATGGTGAGGATTTGTTTGTTGAAACCTCAATCTTATGTACTGCTATGATGGCTTAGTGGTTGACTACTGTGACCCTAAGGTGCAGAGTCTTGGGTTCGAGCCTTGCAGAGGCTGTTTATTTTGTTGCTGGGCAGAACACGAGTCATCGAATACATAGTGATTAAGGCTTTTTAAAGCAGTTGTAAGTGGGTTTGCACGTGTTTGCGTGGAGGTAAGCTATGCTAACTTCCGGTTACAGTGTCTTATACTCAGTTAGCTTCTACATTGCTAAACCTGTGTAGGCAGTGTTTACCCTCACGCAAATGCACTTAAACACAATCACTAGTGCTTATATATGCTTACTACTGCTTATTTGTGCTTAAACCTGCTTACTAGTGCCTTATTCATTATGACACTGACACTTCACAAGTGCATTTCCTGCAGTACTCCAGTTCATAAATATATGTTATTTAGTGGGTTTTGCAACATAAATATTGGTTATAGCATGCTTTTCCATGTAAAACAGACTGTGCTACAGTGGGTTTCAAACTGGCAAAGCCTGCTCATTAGGCGAATACTCTGCACACTACACTATTGCTGTGCTGCTTCATTTGCATGTATCTTCCTTGTTATCCTCCTCAGCCTTTTAAGCTGCTTTAACCATAGCTAAGCGGTGGGCATACCTGCACACCTATGGTTAGCCGTACTTAGATTTAAAAAAAAAATAAAGGGGTTTCATTTAATTTTTATGTACTGTTGCTGTTGTACACATGGGAAACTGTTGGTGGGGATATGCAGACACCTATGAGCGGTCTCACTCATTTCTTATCACTTTCTGCTATTCTACGTTGCATGGGCATGTTTATTCTGAGAGCTCTGGTCTCAGACACACCCCCTGCACTCGTACACACTCAGTAGAAGCCTAGGAGCTCGGGCAGCGTGTCTTATTAATATGCATGGCACGCTGCCATCCTGCTCTTAAACAGGCCCTTCCATGTAGGACTAAGCTAGTCCTGCAAGGAAGTTTAGTAAATCCTGAGGAGTATCAGCAATGTATCTACATATTGTGGGAATAGAACCCACAGCCTTCTGCATCAAGATGCAAGCACTCTACCTGTTGTGCTATTAACATTGCAAGCAGATTCAGCATAAGCTTCACTAAACTTCTCTTCCCATGCAGCTCTCAGCTCCTTGTAAAATATACTCAGCTGTATCTCTCATCTTTACAGCACAAGAAATCTGGAAAAAGCCAAAATTTATTGGGGGGGACAAAAGCCCAAAATTCAGGGACATATTTTAAACACTGCTTGTATAATCTTTGAAAGTTGCTAGAATAAAATGTTGTGTTATTACCATACATTTCACTGCCAAGTCTTGAACCCAGGACCCTGTGCAAAACACTCAGAGCTATATATCACTATTCCAAATCAGCTGCTTTGTGAAAAAGAGGAAGACTGAAACTTAAATGACTACCATTTAGTGAATTCAGTTTTCACTATAGCTGTCAACCTCTTAGCACAAAACACCTGGACAAAGACAATAATGGGGGAATACAGCCCCCAAACATATTCAGTGAATTCAGTTCTCAGCATAGCTGTCAACCTCTTAGCACAAAACACCTGGACAAAGCCAGTAATGGGGGAATATAGCCCCCAAATATATTCAGTGAATTCAGTTCTCACCATAGCTCTCAACCTTAGCACAAAAAAAACTGGACAAAACCAATAATGGGAGAATACAGTCCCAAAAATAGAGACAAATTTAAAACATTCATCTTATAAACTTAGAAAATTGCTAGAATAAAAGGTTTTGTGTTACCATGTACTTTCTGAAGAATATGAAGTCTGAAATTCAAATGCCTGTCATTTTTATTTATTTGACATTTGTTAACCAGGAAATTTTGACTTGGAACAAAAGCCAACTTTCAGCAGAGACCCAGGGAGAAACACTCCAGACACATGCCACTGTAACATGGGAAGACACCAGAGCACACCCACACAAAGAGGACATGCAGACTCCACACAGAAGGCACCCCAGGCAAGAATCAAACCAGAAAACCTCTAGCTATGAGGCAGCAATACTACCACTGCACCATCAACTATGCACTGCATTAAACATCCACAGATTGTATGAGGAACAGAATAGAACAGAACAAACATATGAGGCAAACATCTGCAAAGTTTTTCCAGATAGAGGTGGGTAGGGAATTCAGGCTCTTGCTACCTGCACCCAAGGTACATGGCTCACGCCTGAGGCATTCCCTATCCAACACCAGATATCCTAAGTTGTCTGTAGCCACCAGTATATATCAACTGGGGCATTACACACACACCAGTACCTGGTTTCCCATGCCATTCATCTGCAGCAACTTCAAGTCTGTCACACAGACCAGTACTTGGTTTACCCTGCCTTTCATCTGTAGCAACTTCACGTCCAATGATTTCCCATGCTGTTCATCTGCAGCAGCTTTAAGTCTGTCCTGTGTAAGCATGTGAAGTAAACACATCCTTCCCTGCAAGAGAGCAGGCTCCAGCCTGCAGATGTTGCAGTCCGAATCTCTTCCATTCTATGTAGTCATCACTGCAGCATCAGAGTACTGAGATGTCTTCTTTCTACTCCCCTCTGAGTTCTGGGATTGCCAAGTGTGGAAGTTTGGAAATGTTTTGAGACTCGCCATTTTTTTTTTCCTTTTCCACAGCTGGGGGGTGCTGCAGCAGTCCTATAGCATGAGCCACCCCTGATTAGGAATACAAAATAGATCTATGGTTCATGTTTTTGATTACCCAAGATTAAATATGTCTTACCATTTATTAACCTTAACTCATGTCAAACTACTAACTCCTTTTTAACCTTTCTGAGCAAGGTTTGATATTTCATAACCCTGTCAGGCCCACATGGATACCCCAGCTGTTATTGCAAAAACCCAAATGGCTCTGATAACTACTGAAAAATCTAAAGTACTGTTTCTCACTTGAGAATAGGCTTTAAATTATTTTAATACCGTATTCTGTAAGAGGTCACATCTTAGGGACTGGCCCTGTGATTAAACATTTCTTTCATTTTAATGTTGCAATAATAACATGTGAAGAAAAATAAACTTCAGCAAATAACTTCACCTTCCTATAATATACTCTTTAAGGCTATTAGAAATGGAAACATACCCCCAGATTCAACAAGCTCTGCACAGTGTGCAGGAGCTGGTGGAGGCAATAAGTCCACTGTGCAATCCAGGAATAAGCTCCAGGGACATGCACGAGCGATCCTGCACTATTCCTGCATGGACACAGCTCCTGTATACAAATTACCCCATTTTCAGGTGAAAACCATGCAAATAAGGTACATTTGTGATCCAGGAAGCTGGCAGCTGGCTGTGCAGGACTAGTGTAGTCTGCAGAAATGTATTCGGTTAGTAAACGAGTACATTTCTGCAAACTACAAAACAGAGCCATGACAGCTACAAATAAATGGTATATATTATGTTGAAAGCATACCAATGGCCAAATATATGGCCATTGGCATGGAAAACAGTTGCCAAAATAAAAAAAATAACTTTTATTTTTTAGCCGACTTCGTCGGCTGTTTAAGCATATGGCAGTGGAACGCAAACGGGATTGGGCTGAAAATAAAAAAAAAAAAATGAAATAAGCATTGTATCCAAAATTACTATTTTGCCATTGTACTCAATGGCAGGCAGAAGACAACATGGCCAGTAAATAGTGGTTGCTAAAGGGGAAGGCTCAGTGTGGGACCTGTAACTATGCATTGGCAGGCAATCCTATGCAAATGAGGGGAATGATACTGAATCCCAGATTCTGCCTCATGGCTGCACCCAGCCATGTCAGCACAGGAAGAGCATGGTGCAAGCCTAAGAGTTAACTGACATCATAGAGGGGTGTGTCAGGCATACTGTCAGCCTATTGGAGCCCTGTGGCTCAGGTTTGCCCAGAGCTTAGCAGAGCTAAGCAAGGGGCTGTGTCTGAGGCTGCCTAGCACTTTTAACATTGCCTAAGTGGGTGTGTGCGCTGCTCACCAGGTTTTAAAAGAAAAAAAAAGTAAACAAGGAAATAGCAACTCTGTGCACATCTGAGCACTGTGTTTGTGCGGCATGCCCCTGGGCTTAAACAGGAAGGCAATGAGAAGGGAAAACAGAAATAGGAAGGTAATCAATGAGAACTTAGCTGGCAGGTGAAATGTATCAGAATCAGCCAATTACACAGGCAGACCAGCCCAGCCCAGCACACCACTATAAACTATACAAACACCTTTCCCTCCATTTTTTCCCACATACTCTACATCAATGGTGTACACAAGCGGGGAAATTTTAACAAACGAAGGCAACAAAATGATAGGGGCTGCAGCAGCTATCATAAATCAACATGTGGAAGAGGCTGAGGGTGGTGAAGATGAGAATGCTGTCGACCAACCCACAGTGAGGAGAAGGGGAAGAGTGTACAGACCCAGGATAACCTACTAGGGCTACGTGAGCTGGAGATAGTGGAGTACTATAGGGTGGACAGGGACCTCATACAGCACATTGTTGAGCTGTGACAGCCACACCTCACACACAGAACTAACAGAGGGGATCCCATCATACCAAGGTATGTGTAGGCCTAAGAATACTAGCCACAGGAACCTTCAAAAGGCCAACTGAGGATAGTATGGGGATCTCACAGGCATCAGCATCCAGGGTACTCCACCAGTTCCTGGATGCCATGTCAGCACATGCCAGTGAGCACGTATATTTCAACAACACCCATAAGGCGTTGGCCAGCAATATGCATCTCCTCCACCAAATAGCAGAATACCCTGAGTTAGTGGGTGCTATAGACTGCGTGCACATAATGTATCAGAGCACCATGCTGTGAGCAGGGTAGGGTCTACATCAATGGCAAGGGCTTCCCCTCCATCAACTGCCAGGTCATGAGCAATGCCCATGGCCTTATAATGAATGTGTATGCTGGCTGCCCTGGAAGCTATTACGACTCCCACATCTGGCATCTGACGCAGCTGTACCAGAGATTTGCCAGTGGGGACATCCCTTATGGTCATCTAGTGGGGGATGCTGGTTACGCACTGGAGCCATGGCTGATGACACCCATCAGAAATGCACACACACTCAAACAAGAATTTCATTATGAGGCACACGCACAGACCAGAATCATAATAGAGCATGTATTTGGGATGGTCAAGTCACGGTTCCAGTGCCTGGACACATCAGGTGGAGCCTTGCAGTACTCACCAGCTACATGTACCCAAATTGTCATCGTATGTGCCATGTGAGGAGGAACAACCTGAGCATGCCCCAGTAGGCAGAAGGAGGCATGCCCAGTATGCCCAGGCCTTGGCAAAGAGGCATTGCATAGCACATACACTGACACGGTAGGGACCCAAGGAATGACACCTCTCCCTGACTCGCACATACAGTAAAAGGGATGCCAAACATGACACTACCTGTGCTTAACCATGTACAGGGAGTGTACTATGTGCATCTGACAGTCATCCCTCCAGCACCATCCTCAATACTGGCATAGCCACAAGGTAAGTTACTCTTTCTACCAATTGCTGAATGGAGTAGTATGTGTTGTCACTTATTTCTATGGTATGGATGTGAGCATGCAAGGGAATTGGGTGGCTGAATGGGATGCCAGCAGATAGTAGACACCTATAGTGGCAGCATGAGATCTGTAATAAATACTGGTGTCCCCACTGTAGCTAGTGCTAGACAAAGTGACAAAACACACTGCAGGAAATGTGCTGGACCACATGTGTGTCCATAGGACACACACACATGCCAGTCAGGGAGGCTCACATACCCAACAGCAGTCTCAGCCAGCTGGACAGATGTAGACAAACACAAACAAAGGATGTACTAAGGCCTCTGCTTGATGGCTATGGAGAACAACCCCCAGACATACACAGACAGATTACAACAGGTCAGGCAGTGGGATGTTAGTTCTGAAGGGTAAGAAGTCAGAAACTGAAATGTAGGTCAATCAAACCTAAGACCTGTAGTACACTGATATACCTCTAGTCAGCATGATAGGTTAGAATACAGAATGAAATGGAGTACCTGAAATACAGTGCAGTCATAGCAAATGTGTACAAGTGTCAGGTGTGCCCCCCCAATCCTATGTAGAAATGTAACAGTCAGGTGTGCCCCCCAATGCCATGTAGAAATGTCGTAACAGTCAGGTGTGCATCCCCAATCCCATGTAGAAATGTAGTAACAGTCAGGTGTGCCCCCTCCAATCCTATGTAGAAATATAGTAACAGTCAGGTGAGCCCCCCCCCCAATCCTATGTGAAAATGTAATAACAGTCAGGTGTGCCCCCCAATCCCATGTAGAAATGTAACAGTCAGGTGTGCCCCCCAATGCCATGTAGAAATGTAGTAACAATCAGGTGTGCCTGCCAATCCTATGTAGAAATGTAGTAACAGTCATGTGTGCCCCCCAATCCTATGTAGAAATGTAGTAACAGTCAGGTGTGCCCCCCAATCCTATGTAGAAATGTAGTAACAGTCAGGTGTGCCCCCCCACCCAATCCTATGTAGAAATGTAGTAATATGTATGTGTAAGTATAATAACAATGGAGCACAGATTACCTGAGCTGGCCAAGGTAGCAGGATAGATTGTAGCATGTGTACAATATGCAGGTCTGTGTGTGTTAGGTTGGTGTGTGCCATATATTGTGTGAGAGTAGTCAGAATGTATGCATGGTGAGGTTTGTCCTGGTGGCCATTGCACAGTACTGCCGATTACAGGGCCAAGTTCTCAGAACTGTAGTGCCAAACACAATGCTTCCCAGCAAAATACATTCTAGCAGTAAGCCATAGTAAATGTTTGGAAGTAATATGTGTCACCATCTGAAAGATGGACATGGCATGAATGTCAGTGCCAGCATCCACACCACTGGATCAATATTGACAGAAAGTATTGGCATGAACACTTTGCACACCTACCCTGTTACCCCAGAATAATATAGTGTATTGCAGTCTGGGACTGTAAGAGTGACAGAATGCAATGGCCTGCTACAGCTGGCCTGCATCACTACCAAATGGCCTGCAGTCCTCTGCCAAAGGCCTGTGTCTCACCCGTACTGCCCATGTATGTTATGTCATGGACTCCCAAATAACAACATAACACAGTCCACAGAACCCAAATGCAAGGCCATGTGTACAAATCACAGTAACATGTCCACCATGTCCTACTGCATGAACTGTGGACCAACACCAAATTACTGCTGGGATGAGGTGATAACTATGAGGAACATATCAGATAATGTTTGCATAATGTATGGAAGAGGATAGAATAATAGGGGGGAGGGGGAGCAGGGCGGCATGGAGTGTGTGAAGTCTGAAACTCAGCTGTGTGCACATACTATCCCTGGCTGCAAACACAAAAATGGGTGGCTACAAACCTGTTCATAAACCACAATGTAAAGGGTTATGTCCAGAATTATGACCCCTGCCTCTGAGTAACCTGTGTGAATCTGTACAGCTGTGAGGTATGGCCAAAGCAGGATATGGCCATACTGTCACGTGGATTGGTGTACAAGCATGGGATCCTCTGCCACTACTGTACCAAGGTGCTTAACCATTTACACAGACCCAGCAGCAAGTGTCTGCAGCTTCCCCTCCAGAATGGCATGATTGTGCAAGAATATGTAGGCTGATAACCACAATACTGGACACAGCTGCATTCACCCTGTGTTCCCCAGGACATCATTACAAGCAAATATGTATACCTGACTGTATTTGATGACATAAAACATCACAGAGTATAACAGTACATACGTCTGAATATTTCTGCTAACACCAGGACCATGAAGCAGAAGCAGCACAGACACAATTACCTACAGTAACCCACTATCCTTTGCCCATTTTGACCCCATATTGTCAATCTATCTACAGATATCCTGCAGAAATAGTCTGCTAGCTGTAGATGTAGAATGCAAAAGTCTGCACTGGAGTACAATCTACCTGGAATGGATTCACACATTCAGTACAGAAGGTCATACTGGGCATGTTCCCACACTTAGAGAAATGAAGCCCATGTCTGGCAACAACAGTGGACCATAAATATCTGACAGTAGCAGATGGTAGTGCATACACTCCTCAGTACACACCAGTCATGCTTTGCACACACATTGGATAGGAATACACACATATATCCAAGGACAACACAATAGATGGCCATGCCCCATTATGCAAAGTTAGAATCAGAACTAAACCAGCACCATGGCTCACCAAAAATACCAAACAAAAAATCCTCCAAAGAAATAAACTATGGGCCAAATGGAGTTCAACAAAAAGCCCCTCAGATCACTTACAATTCAGACAGCTAAGAAACGAGACAAAAAAAGCCATATTGTCCGATAAAAGAAACTATTACTGCCAGCTTCAACAAACCCACCAAAATAATCCTCAGAAATTCTGGTTATGCATCAATAACCTCCTACACCCCGGACATTCATGCACTCCTACGCCCCCTGGCTCTGTTCACAACAATCCCATCCAAATAGCCAACTCATTTAACACATTTTTCACTGAAACAATCCAATCCCTAGCCAAACAGCTGTTCCCTAACACCTCATGCTCCAACACAACCTCTACCAGTAATCCTTCTCCATTTCATTTTCAGCCAGTGCTTACATCGCTCATCTGTAACCTCATCCAGAAACTTAAATCCACCACACTTTCTGCAGATCTACTACCTGCAGAATACCTGCAAAAAGCTGCTAAAGTCATAGCCTACCCCATATCCATCCTCATTAACAGAACTATTTCTGAAGGAACTATCCCCTTAATCTGGAAGGTCTCTCACATCATCCCCCTGCACAAAGGTGGTAACTCCAAGGAGTTCTCCAACTACAGGCCCATAGCCATACTATCTCCTTTGGCAAAAATAATGGAGAAATGCATTCATTTACAACTGTTAACCTACCTACTTGAAAACAATTTACTAGCCACCTGTCAACATGGCTTTAGACCATTTCATAGCACCACTTCCGCTCTCTTATCCTTTACTAACCGCATTAATAGTAATCATAATAATGACACTCTATCCTCAGCCCTTTTTATCGACCTGTCTAAAGCATTTGACATGGTTAACCACCACCTCCTTATAGATGCACTCAAAAACTTGTCATTGAATGCCCTTATTATACAGTGGTTCCAATCATACCTAGATAATAGGCAACAGGCTGTACTATGGGATAATACCTTATCTTCTCACCTCCCAGTTGCCCTAGGTGTCCCTCAAGGATCCATATTGGGTCCTTTACGCTTCTCCATCTTTACAAATGACCTACATTCAGTAATTCCACAAGCTGACTGTATTCAATACGCAGATGACTCCGCACTCATATGCTCTGCTACTTCCCAATCAGAACTTCAGTCACTAACCCAAAAGACCTTTAGCACAGTCAAAAATTGGCTCCCACATTGGTGTCTTATCTTAAACCCCAAAAAAACTAAAATGCTAGTATTCACTCCCACCCACAGACCCTCCCCACTTAACTTTACTGTCACTTCAAATAATGGAACTATAATATCTCCTGAGCCAACCACCAAACTATTCGGAGTACTAATAGATAATGACTTGTCTTTTGAGCCTCACATTAATAACATCATAAAAACAGTGAATAAGAAACTAGGTTCCCTCTACAGGATCATACCCGTTCTAACTCCTCTAGCCAGGGTCACCATTGCTTGCACCCACCTTATCTCTACCCTGCTCTATGCCTCCTCTATCTATACCAAAATATGCAGAAGTAATCTGAGCAAACTGTCATCCTCCTACAACAATATTGCCAGATTTGCAGCTGGGTCCTCCTGTAGAACTCATCACTGTATCAACCTGAATCAACTTGGATGGTTAGAATTGCCAAATCTAATACTTTTCAATCAACTAATAGTAGCCCACAAGATCCTGTATGTACCTCAAAATACACCCATACTTACATCCCTAGTCACCCTCTATAACAATCTCAAAACCTTATGCTCATCTAACAAACTACTTGTACAAATATCTAAATCCAACAATTCAGCTGGTGACACCCTGTTCTCTAATACAGTAGGTAAAACCTGGAACAGCCTCCCAAGTCAACTAACCTCACTATCCTCAGTTAACCTATTTAAAAGCAAGCTCAACCCCTAACTCAAATCACACTGGCTATGACCCTGTGATAACCCAGACTAACCACCATACCCTTTTCTAGACTCCCTTGATTCCTAGCCTCTTATGAACATTATCTTGTGTTTACTTGACAATAATAGTGTGCTTGACCATTCTGAGGATTATCCCTCATGTAAATATGTATATACAGTTGATTGACTAACCATTTTCATATAAGACCAGAACTCTTGTGAGACTGAACATTATAATTGTATCCTTGTACTTTGCTTTTGAATAGTCTAACCACTTAACACTAGCGTTTTTCTTTTGATATTTTTGTGTGACTTTAGAATCTATAGTATCTCTTAGATATAATTTGCATTATTAATACAAACTACTGTTGCATTTAGGTTTATTTACATCAGGTTTTTCCCTATTGGAATACAGAATATAAAATCCTAGATATGTAATATGTTATAAAGCTTTGTAATGTATCAATTTCTGTTGTAAATATCATTGTCTTGGCCTATTTGTTGTTGTTTGTGGAGCTTATCTCCCCGGGCCTTCACTGAAAATGGACATATATCCAGCTGGACTAGCCCGGTCAACAAATGTAAAATAAAAAATAAAAATAAATAAATAATAGGCCAAACCTACACCTACATAGATGTGTGGAAGAGAGTGACAGTGACAAAGAGCCTCCCATCATGAGGCCTGTCCCACCCAGCACACATCCAATTGGCTAAAACCACAAGATATGCAAATGTCAATCACTGTAGACATTTGCCTCTGGTATCCCTCAGCACTATAGTCT
Organism: Protopterus annectens; assembly: GCF_019279795.1. Classification (NCBI taxonomy): domain Eukaryota; kingdom Metazoa; phylum Chordata; order Ceratodontiformes; family Protopteridae; genus Protopterus; species Protopterus annectens. The sequence goes on from NC_056727.1 coordinate 1,179,503,829, forward strand.
CTGTGGTGCTTGTGCTAACTGTGTAACATGACTGTACAAGTCAGTGGTCATCTAGCAGTTGTATACACGTACCTGTGGAATATAAACCTGTGTGTGCCTGAGTGTTGTGTGTCTGTCTCTAGATGAATGGGTTATGGCCCATGCACACACACTGCACTCCCCATTGCCCTACTATGGCAAGCCTGCTGACATCTTTATGTTGAAATACACCTTTGGGGAAGTAGTAGCCCAATGATCTCCGTGGGGCATCCTATAAGTGTGTAATGCTGTAGTGTGATGTACTAGTTAGGTATAATCCCAGACATGGCAACTGTGAGTGTGTGTGTGTGTGTGTGTGTGTGTGTGTGTGTGTGTGTGTGTGTGTGTGTGTGGCTGTGTGTGTGTGTAGGGATCAATGCTTTTTAGGCCAGTCACACTCACTACAATTTCAAATGCCCTACTTTGGCAGGGCTGCTGATGTCATTCATTTTGAAATACACCTTTGGGGATTAAATAACACATTAATCTCCATGGTGCACCTATAACTGCGTATTGCTGTAGTGTAATAAACTAGTTAGATAGGAGTTCTATTCCTAGACATGGCAAGTGTGGATGTTTATTTGTCTGTGGAGGGAGAGATGCTTTTGAGGCCATTCACAGTCACTACAACCTCCATTGCCTTTCTTTGGCAAGCCTGCTGATGTCACTCACTTTGAAATACACCTTTGGGGAAAAAGTAGCCCAGTAATTTCAGTGGTGTGTCCTGTAACTGCATAATGTGGTAGGGTGGTAAACTAGTTAGGTAGGAGTTCTATTCCCAGACATGGCAAGTGTGGGTGTTTGTCTGTGTAGGGAGCAATTCTTTTGAGGCCATTCACTGTCACTGTAACCTCCACTGTCCTGCTTTGGCAAGACTGCTGTCATTCACTTTGAAATACACCTTTCAGGAAGAACTAGCCTAGTAATCTCTGTGGCCCGTCCTCTAACTGTGTAATGCTATAATGTGATAAACTAGTTAAATAGGAGTTATATTCCTAGACATGGTAAATGTTGATGTTTGCATGTGTGTTTGTTTGTCTGTGTAGGGAGCAATGATTTTGAGGCCATTCACAGTCACTACAACCTCCATTGCCTTTCTTTGGCAAGCCTGTTGATGTCATTCACTTTGAAATATACCTTTGGGAAAGAGGTAGCTTAGTAATATCTGTGGTGTGTCCTATAACTGTGTAATGCTGTAGTGTAATAAAATAGTAAAGTAAGAGTTCTGTTCCCAGACATGACAAGTGTGGATGTTTGTGTACCTGTGTAGGGAGCAATGCTTTTGATGATGTCATTCACTTTGAAATACACCGTTGGGGAAAGTGTAGCCCCGTAATCTCCGTGGCATGTCCTACAACTGCATAATGCTGTAATGTGATAAGCTAGTTAGGTAGGAGTTCTATTCCCAGATGTGGCGTTTGTTTGTCTGGGTAGGGAACACTGCTTTTGAGGCCATTCACAGTCACTACAACCTCCATTGCCCTTCACTGGCAAGCCTGCTGATGTAATTCACTTTGAAATACACCTTTGGGAAAAAAGTAGCCCAATAATCTCTGTGGTGCATCCTAAAACTCTGTAATGCTGTAGTGTGATGTACTAGTTAGGTAGGTGTTCTATTCCCAGACATGAAAACTGTGAAACTTTGTGTGTGTAGGGTTCACTGTTTTTTGGGCCATTCACAGTCACTACGCACACTTAAAAATGAAAAACATGGATAACTGTGCAGTAACAGAGACCTGATTCAAGCCTTCAGAGAGCACTCCTGCAATACCAGGTACAGCTCTCACCACACCTGTTGGCCACCAAACCAGGACCAAAACAATAAAGGTGGAGGAGTGTCCATATTCACCAAGAATATTCACACCACCAGGCTACTTGCCCAACAGAATGTGTCTGAAATACCCCTGGTGCAACTAGCACTAGATTAGACTGCATTCCAAATTGTATAGCTTGCTACAGATCCCCCACCATGCCACATGATACCCACTGCAGCTTTTGAAACATACAGTGAAATATTATGATACAAGCAAACACCCTAATACTGGGTGACTTACCCTACCCTGCCATTAACTGGGAAAACTACTTGTGTACCAACTTGAGTTCCCAATGGTTCTTGAAGTCATAGTTCCCAATTCCCTGGATCAAGTAACCCATAGTCCCACCAGGGGCTCAAATATCCTAGACCTGGTCATTACCATCATGGGAAATCAATGCTTCAAACCTATGGGCACCCCATCGGTGGTCAGGTCTGCCCATGAGCTAATCACCCTTAACATCAACATCCCTCCCCCATACCCTAGTAAGGTAACCTCCGTAACACACATCTCCAAAGCCAATGTCATGCTACATATTTCAGACGTGACTAACATCATGACACCCATGCAGATGGGAACTGAAAGGATGACTACTGAATCATACATGAAGGCACTGTATGAGCACATCAACTCGTGCATGAATTGTGCCATCCAATATTGAACCAAGACGCTCCCCACCAGAAAAGGAAGCCAAGGTGGTGGCCCTTGTCATAAACATACTGTACAACAAAAGGAGGAATCTGTTGCAGAAATGGGGGAATTTCCAGGATGCCAAATACTCCCTTACCAGCTACTGTAAGAGGCAGAGATCCCTCATAACATCCACCAAAGCTAGTTATGAACATAATATAGCCAAAGATGCCAAAGACAACTGCAAGCCATTCCATAGCTATGTAAGGAATCTAAATGCCAATGCTCAGAACTGCTGTGAGCTACAACAGGATGGTATTAAATATACTGCTCCCAGGGATATTGCCAATATCCTGGCAGATCGATTCAGTGCCAACTGCAGCCCCCTCCCAACCCCCAAAGGACCCATCTCAACATGGATAGATTGCCATGTTCTGGTAATAATGGCCACATAGGTAAAAAACACACTCTACAGAGCTATGACAACAGCAGCCATGGGACCAGTTAACATCCCAGGCTGTGTACTACATGAGCTACATACTGAACTGGCACCTCACCTATGTGCCATGCCTAATCATAGCCACATCTTAGGCTTCATGCCCACTGTGTGGCACACAGCTACAGATATCCCAGTCCACAAGGGGGGATCCACCTTGGATCCTGGGAATTACAGCCTCAGCAGTATGACATGCCTGATCTACAAGGCCATGAAAGGTATTATCATGGACATTAAAACAAAGGGATTAGCAACTTGCAAACACTGGACCCTAACCAGGTTGGGTTTGTGAAGGACAGATCACGTCACCTCAACCTGAATGACAACTGTGTATCCATCTCCAGATCTGTGGACGAGGGTAAGGTGGTTCATACAGCCTCTATCCGGACCTCGCCAAGCCCAATGAAATCATCCCCCAGTCTGAAATCATAGATAAATGTATCAAGCTGGCCTTTAATCCCTATGTCACCCAATGGGCTGCCAACTGTAGTACTGACAAAACCCACATTGTAAATGTAGGTGACACCAACGCGAGCCCCAGACAAGTGACAGTTGAAGTAACTTAGGGTTCAGTCCTGGTGCGGCCATTGTTTGGCATCTACTACTCTGAAGTACAGTCCAACAGTAAGGGACACTGGCAAACAAGGTTTGCAGATGACTGCACACTGAGAGCCAATATCGAATCCCCACATGATGTGGATATTCTACAGAAGGGCCTTACAGAAAGACATGCTTGGTGCCTGAAGCCATGGCCTCAAGATCATTGCCAAGAAATATATGTTTATCCCCACTGGGAAGGGACATGTACCTGTGAAGTACCACATAGGTGGCAGTACACTAAAACACCTAAAGTGTGATAACAGATTTAGGGACACAGGTGGACAGTGGTTTCACCTTTGATACCCACATTTCCACAACAGTCAGAAAACCCACCTACGTGGCACACCTCCCACTAAGGGCTTTACATCCAGGAAAAGGAGGCCATTGTCCCACTGTAGTCATCTCTCAGTACACCCAGTACAGACTACAATGGCCCGTTATGTATGTATCTTACAAGACATCTGCGACAAGTAGAGAGGCTGCAGACATACCTAAGAAAATGACCACAGGCCTAAACCATATACCCTATGCTGACCATCTGAAAATCATCCAGCTATACTCTGTCAAGTATTGTGTTCTCCGAGGCGATCTCTGCTTAACATACCATGCCATGTCAAACCCACAGCTGTTGGACATGCTAGACTTAGAAAATTCCAAACCCTCACAGCCACATGCTCCAGGGATCCAAATCCTTTCATCACAATGAACAATACATGCAGAAGGAATGTGTTCCTGACCCAGAGGCTCCCCAGACTCTGGAATAGACTGCCCATACATGTCAAGCAGAGTGCCTTTTTGTCCCTCTTCAAAAGGAACCTGGACGATTGGATGGGAAATAGGAAATTTAACCCAGGGATCATGTCAGCTGCCCTGCTAGACAGGGTTGCAGGGAAGTAAATATTGTGGGAAGTCATAGCCAGGGAATTATCATGTCTAGGCATGTATAGGCACTAGGGCCGATAGCCTAGTATCAACATATGTCCCTATGGACCTATGAACTACACTGTCCATTGCCCAATCTTGGCAAGGTTGTTGACGTCATTCACTTTGAAATACACCTTTGGGGAAGGAGTATCTCAGTAATCTCTGTGGTGTGTCTTATAACTGTGTAATGCTGTAGCGTGCTATAATAGTTAGGTAGGAGTTCTATTCCCAGACATGACAAGTGTGGTTGTTTGTGTGTGTGTTTGTTTGTCTATGTAGGGAGCAATGCTTTTGAGGCCATTCACAGTCACTACAACCTCCATTGTCCTTCTTTGGCAAGCCTGCTGATATCATTCTCTTTGAAATACACCTTTGAAGAAGGAGTAGTCCAGTAATTTCTGTGACACGTCCTATAACTGTGCAATGCTGTTGTATGATATACTAATTAGGTAAGAGTTCTATTTCCAGACATAGCAACTGTGTGTGTGTTTGTTTGTCTGTGTAGGGAACAATGCTTTTGAGGCCATTCACAGTCACTGCAACCTCCATTGCCCTTCTTTGGCAAGCCTCTTGATATCATTCACTTTGAAATACACATTTGGGGAAGGGGAAGCTCACTACAGTAATCTCTGTGGTGCATGCTATAACTGCGTAATGCTGTAATGTGATTTACTAGTTCCGTAGGAGTTCCAATCCCAGCCATGACAACTGTGAGACTTGGTGTGCGTGTGTTTGTCATTCGTATCCTGTGTGGAGGTGGCTGTCAGTGTGTAACAACTGGACTCATTGTGAAGTGGGTTTTGCAAATAGTCCCTGAGAGAGTGTGGCTGTGTTGCTGTTGATATCTGTTCATCTGGACAGGCATGTGTACTACACCTACCTTATCCATCCTTTATCACTGTTGCAGATGTCACTCACAAACGAATATACCTTTGGACAACTCCCCACTTGTAAGCTCTCTGGTGCATGCAATAACTGCATAAACATGTGATAGTAATATACAGGCAGGCAGGGGTTTGAAACTCTGTACTGATAAGTGTGTGATGCAAACATGCTTAGGTTTTACTCTCCCAACCCTCCATCTCTTACTTTGTCTCTGTCTGTCTCTCTCACTCCCTCTCTGGTGGATGTTGAGAAGTACACCTGCTTTGCTTAGGCAGCAGCTTGTGTTTTGTACGTGATGCTCATGATCAGCTGATAGTCTGTGCACGAATTGCAGTCCCTCACTAGTTGATTGCATGTGAAACTGCTGTGGTAAAATTCCCATAGCCAATTGCATAGAAACACACTCCTATAACTAGGAACATCAAGTGGGTGTTGGCCCTTTTCATTCACTGTGAGCAGGACCTCATGTCGGTGTTTTGCAAACAGCATCACAGATGGTAGTGGGATATACCTCTAGCAACATGCACTGTGGAGACAGGCCAACAAACAGGAGGGGGATGTTCCAGACATGACTACAGAATGTAAGTGTTGCTCTTCTGCAGTTGGAGTAATGCTGGCTTAACAGGGTTTGTGTGGATATGGCTGGTCTACATGATCTAATACCTGTCATGACAGTGTTATGTGTTTGAGGAAACTCCCACCTATAGGGTTATCTGCAGACTGGACAGTGTTTGGAGTCTTATGTTTCTTGTGTTACTCACAGATCACCTATCTTAGAACTGCAGAAGCATAGTCTGAGGATTGCAGTCAGTACATGGTGACAGCCATGAGATTTACTGACTTCATATCCCTCATAGGACATATGTCACAACAAACCCTGTTACAACAGTAAATGCATGAGGGTATCACAGCAACATGCCAATATTGGCCCAGTGTTTGTGGCTCCAGCCACAAGTCTGTCAACCTTTGTACATATCTCATGCAGTAAGAGGTGCATATGTTCTGTGCACCATTATTTATTGTCATCATACCTGATAACATGCTAGTAAGATATCAGACTGCCAGACATTTTATGTATAGTAGGGGCTATTTCTGAGTACATAACCTGGGCATTCTGTGGTTGTGTGTACAGTAGTGGGGTCTGTGTACTTATGGTGATTGTCGACAGTATGTGTATTGCAAATACGTACCTTGGCCTGTGTACAGACTGTGGTAGATGTCATTGTTCTTGGTCCTGTTCTATCTGATGTTACATGCTGCTCCAGTGTATGGTACCCTATCAGCTCACATGTTTGTAGAGCCAAACACGCACGTGTCCCATACGACAGACAGTTGGACCACACTGTGTCATGACCCAGTATATGTAGGGTTAGGGTGTGAGTGGCACATATGAAGATGGTGTTGATCAGACAGTCCATATAGAGTAATATTAAGCTTGCGTTCCATATGTGGCTGTGGCTGTGTTCACATTGGTTGTGGGTATGTACTTTCACACAGGTGTCTGTTACTCTGTGTTGTGACATGCATGTAGAGTCTGCTATATTTGCAGGTACATGTGTATTCCCCCATACGAAATGTAGGCCAGTGTTGTGGCAGTCTGCCTGTAGTTTGCACAGTGCTTTGTTACATGTCTAGCAGCTTAGTGTAATTACCCGGTGTATTGTTATGTCCAGATATTTGCAAGAAGTACTGCTGCTGGGCCACCATAACAGTTGTGTACTTTTGACAAAGCTGTGGGATGCTATACAGATGTATGTCACTAACTACTGGATAGTATGTGGCCATGTGACCTCTGCACCACCAGTTACTATGTGTCAGGACAGACAGAAGTGTGTGAATGCATAAACTATGTGGGCATATGTAGTCCAGTATTTACATGATATACCCATGTATATGGCTGTTAACATCCACATTGTCAGGCTTGATCCACATGTCTCACACTAAGGGATCTGTGTAAACGTCTGGACTGACCAGAGAGTGCCAGACTATCCACATATATTGGTCATATATCTGCTGTAGTCCATAGGATCATTACTGTGCTATCAGTGGTACTGTACTATGATGTCCTTAGGATATCTGTCAGTAACAAATGGCATACATGTCAATAGCAGATGTGACCTCTCACACACAACATGTCTGTTAAGATAACCCCTGTTACAGTAGCAACAGTCTACATATATACCCGCAATACATACATGACATCCCCTTGCACTAAGAGGTTGAGACTATTGGTGCTGAGGTAGGACTCCACTCCATGTTCTGGACATATGGTAAACATATATGTGTATATATATATATATATATATATATATATATATATATATATAAATATATATATATATATATATATATATATATATATATATATATATATGTTTAAATATATCTGTATAGATATATAGACATATACACATCTACATACATGTATGGATATATATATATATATATATATATATATATATATATATATATATATATATATATATATACACATATGCAAACACACACACACACACACACACACATATATATATATATTATATATATATATATATATATACATATACACATCTATATTTGTCTACACATATACAGATATATAGATATATATGCACATATAGTTATAGATATCTACATATATATCGACATAAATCAATATATCTGTACATATATGATGTACATCTATATATATATATATATATGTATATATATATATATATATATATATATATATATATATATAGATATACAGAGAGATCTATAAATGGTCATATATATGATACACTATACAGATTTGTATAAATATATATAAATATATATGTGTATGTGCATGTAGACATATATCTACATATGTATATGTATATGTATATATCCATATCCTTGTCTTGTGTAAACATTACTGCTGTGTATACCTTCCCAGATGTATCACACCATATGTATCTATGTGTATATTTAGATATAACAACATATGTGATGCAACAGTAATATCAATAACATGTACTATACAATTGTAGAAGTTACAGTGATTGTTCAACACTATTCAATATGTGTACTGACAGATGTATTGGAAAAACAGCAATTTTATTCACATCTGTCATGGCATAGTGGTTAACTGTTGACTATAGTGTACAAAGTCCTGGGTTCAAGACCTGCAAGGGCTGTTTATTTTGTTGCTGGGCAGAACAAGGGCTGTTGGATACAGAGCGGTTAAGTCACTTTTGAGCAGCTTTAAGCACATTTGTGTGGGTTTGCATGAAGCTAAGTGGTGCTAAGCTACGGTTAAACATACAGGCACTTACACCGTGTAGGCTTCGCTTACCAATGCGCAAATCTGCTTAGCTGTTATATTGCGGCAATGCTGACACCTGCTAAGCATGGCTCAGCCCTGGTAACCTGTGCTCACATCCCAGTCTGATAACATAGCATTGTAATGCCATCTGTAATAGGTGCATGTAATGCCAAGTACATAACATGCGTCTATGTGCTGTCAGTACAGTAGCAAGGGGTGTGAGTCTCATGTCTGGGACACTTGATTATATATGACCTGTAGAACACTCTTATCCATGTGAATGTGTTACACACAAGGGTAGTATCCCAGGTTATGTGCAGTCATACTGGCATGTAGTGTATCATGATGTTACTACTGTTGACAGTATTTTCCCAAGCAAGAGTAGATTGCTAATTGTAGCACTGGCAACAAACACCCCTGTACGCATAGATGGACTCTGAGTCCTCATTGTCATGTTCCTGGTGTGTGAGCTTTGTCACATTATATATTTCCTACTGGATAATGATCTGCCATGTGGAAATTAACTGTAGATTACTATCAGTATAGCACATGTGAGTGAGGGCTGCCAACATGTAATAATGGTCTACATATTTGTGTCAGATGTCTGTCTGTCAACACATTCATCCTACTGCATAGCTAGTTGGCAAGCTGATGTCTGTCAGTCCCTGTACATATGTGTAGATATCAGGTATCCAGCTTGGATATGTACAGGCAACCTATGCTTGACTGACACTTACATGTCTGCCCAACTGTGTTATAACTGGCACAGATAGGACACAACACCCTGTACGCACCACATACCATGAGTACCTCCACTACACTACCACAGTCAACAGAACATGCTTGGGTACAGGTCTCCAACACAGACACTAACCATGTTTTGTAATACATGTTGCATACATGGCAACTGGAGCACCTCACCGGCCATTTGCAGGAGGCACCCAGACGATTGGCTGATGCATATCACTCTCTCCCTGAGGGTCACTACAGGGGTGTCTGTAGGTAGATTGCCTGCTGGCACATGGCAGGTGGCATGATACCACTGTACACACATCCCCTACACTTCCCATTTCACCATGACAATAGCCAGGTACACACCTATGACCACCTGCAGCGATGCACCCCAGTACTGACAAAAGTCTACGTGTGTATTACTGAGGATATCAGTGTCCGTGTGTTAGTACACCTGTAGTTGGGAATACCCTGAGGCTCTTCACACCCACCACAACACTCATTGCCATAGTTAGATGTGGCTGCTGCTGTACCTAACATTACATATACCTTGTTATGTTCCTCCCACTAAAGGCTACCTGAGCCTTGCAGTACCAGCACAACACTGTTGTGCAAATAGGTTGATAGGCATGGGATACCCACTGAGTTCTGGCAATTGTGTGTATGTGTGCATGTGTGTATATATGTAGGGTACAGCATTCTGAGGCCACATACTCCTATTACAATATACATTGCCACACAGTATTACAGATAATGATGTTGCTACCCATAGGGGAGGCATGACAATGCATCACCTACTATGCTTGTAGCATGTGTATTAGAATGCATATCCTTGTAGGAGCACTCTTGGGATGGACAAGGGGTTGTATTGCAGTCCTGGTCAATGTGTGATGGTGGGTATGTCAGAGTGTCATCATGGGTTCCAGTGCATACAATATCCACAGTGGGGTGTGGGTGCTGTGTATACTGTCATTACACCATGGTAGCCCCAGTACATGTCCCATGTACCACTGTATGGTGACCACTGCCACCATCAACAATACCAGCCCAGTTATGCATATGCTGTGTGCAGCCTACCTGTAACACACTGGACACACTGACAGTTAGCAGTGTTAGGCCCAGGTCTCTCAGATGTGTGTCTGCCTGTTATGTGTTTGTTAATGTGTATATGATGGTATGTCACACTATGTATTGTCCATATACAACCATTACATCCCCATTACCATACTGTACATGCCTGGGGATGTTCTGCATGTAAAATGTAACCTGGAACACACCTCATCCTAAACGGTGTGTGGTGTGTGCAATTAAACCCACACACATCAGTAGCACTACATACCTAGGTAGGGATCTAGTCCCAGTGTTGCCAAGTAAGAGTGTGTGTGTATGTGGATGGATCTACTTCAGATTGCTGAATATATATGTCCCAGGGGGTCATCTGCCCATGTGGCACAGGCAGTAACTGTATATACAGATCTGTGATATGTGTTCAACTGTACCCAGGGTATGGCACAACCATGGTGTCACCACAGTGCCATACCCCTTGTGAGATATGACAGCAGACCATCCTTCTGCTGACACATGTACACCTACAACACAAAGGGATGACATTATGGAGACCACAATCACTCAGGGTTACTAACAGCTATAATGCATCATGGCTGGACAGCTACACTACCTGACATGTAAACATGAAACATTACTGCTGACAACATGTTGCACAGCAGTACATTGGTACACTGTAGTACAGTCACCGTGTGCATCAGAACCATATTAGCCTATCCCTGCATCGATGTTATGGATGACAGGGATGTGGCACAGGTATCATCATATGCACAGGGTGTGTTGTTGGTTTGCCAGAGACCTAGGGTAGGCCATACGTTTGACACCATATGTGTGAGTGATGGGTGTAAGTTACTGATATGGGCAGGAGATGTGGTTTGTGTAGGTATGGGGTTGCCCTAGGTGCATTTGTATAGTGTGTGGGTATGCATGCACATAGTTCTGCCATGTGGCTGCCCTATATAGGTGTTTCTTGGATGACTACAGACCATACTTGGCAGGGTATGCCGTTCACCTCCTCTGGCCAAGAACATGCAGACTGTGCCTTCCAGGGGTTCCACGGGCACATCCAGGTACAGGCCTTGATATGCTACTCTCCCCTGATGATGAAATATGTCCACTGGAACCAGGTCCCTCCTGGGACTGGCCAGGGCCACGTGCATGTGGCCGGCTGTGGTGTGGTGTGGACAGCGCCTCCCCTGCAGTGCTGGGGTTGGTACTGCCACTATGAGAGAGGCTTGGTGTCCTTGCATGTCCAAGTCGACTGCCAGATGTTGGTGTTGCTGGCCTACTTCCACGCGGTCATTGCCCCACTCCCACCACATGCTCTAGCACTGACATTCCAAGGTCAATGAGGCCCACCATCTCATACAACCGTCTATCCATGACCTCTGTATAATCATGGAGGGCACCTGCAAGATCATGAATGTTGTCACTTACAGATGAAAAAGCAGCCCTCTGCAGCCTCAGACCCTGTCTGGTGTACAGTTCTATATGTGCCTGTGCCCCCATGACAGCCTGAAACATGTGTCTGGTGGTACCAGATGTGGCACTTCTGCCAGCGGCACAATAACCAGTGGCCCTGCCATGAATATCCCGGTACATCTGCCTATATGGTGCCCTGTCAGACATCTGGCTATGCCATAGATACCGTACTGCCCTGTGCACTGCCACCAACCGCCAACTGTCCCTCTGCTATGGCCACTCATGATGGGGTATCTATAGGCACTGTGACTGTGTGCTGGGATGGTGTGGATAACAGGGGGATGTCAAACGATGGCACAGTTTCGGCCTTTGACAACCCCGCCTGTGCCTCAACACATCTATCATCATTTTCAGTGTCTGTATGGACACCAACATCAGATTGCATGTAGGAGGGACCCTGACCACCTTGCAACCTGTCAGGAGAAAACAAGAAACACACTTTAAGACCTGTATGGCATTGCGTAACAGTACACACATATACACATACACACACACACACACACACACACACACACACACACACACACACACACACACACACACACACACACACACACACACACACACACACACCCTGACATTCCACCATAATACCTACCTGTCCTTGAGTTTACAGACAGTCCCAAGTTTATTCAGGTAAGTTCCCCATCCTGCATCACACTTGGAAACATACACTCATTAATGGCAATCACTAACGATCATTCTTCTAATTGCCTAGACAAGTGATTACAAAACATGACCTATTACTCCATTACCTCTGACTTGATTGGAGTAGGTTTTACAAGGACTCACTACTGTCATCCAGTGTTCACCCTGGGTATGTCCAGACATCGTGAGCATGGCCCCCATATGTTAGGGGCTACTACGGTCACTCAATAATGTCACACACTAGAGTGTCATATGTAACTATTGCTCAGTAGATGCAAGATCTGTTGCTCAATCAACTTATTATGTGGACAACAGTAATATATGGATACACTCCCTTTTGTTGTCTAGTAATTCCCCAATGCATCTGTAGTGCTGCATAAGTGGGTAGTGTTTCACCTTTCTGCTGATTGCTATTTTAACAGTATAACTGGTGTCTAGTTTCCCTCCCAATGCATGTTCCATACTACAGACCTTATTGTACTATCAACTGTCCTGAGATTACATACCAGACAAGTATTCCTGGTGTCTCATGTGTCAGTCCATGTCCATGTACTGCACAATTCCAAAAGGAAGTACTGACGTATGAACAACCCCACAATCACACATGTGCATACATGGACACCTACTCAAACACACACACACATCCTACATGCGTCAACCCCCCTCCACTCCACCAGATTGCACTTACAGACAAAATAACTCCCACCCCCCCCACAGACACCTACAGGTGAGGTTGCACAAAGATAGTACACACAGACCTCCCATTACTCATCTGTCAACATGCATGACATATGGTACTCAACAGCATGCAGTGCAGCTATAGTCAATCCATGCTAGCAACAGAATACATGTGTGTGATGCATGGGCTGTGTTAGTAGGTGATGCCCCTTCCCCTGGAAAACACTGCACCCATGTACACAGTATTGCTGTGCACCTGTTCTACACCCTGCCTTGTACTGTGCACCATACCTCACAGGTGTACATACCAGTGCTGAATGTGTATTATGTGTCAGTTATGTCTGCTCTAATGCTAACAGCCCCTAAGTGTTTATCCGACACATACCTGGGATGATATGTGGACAGATGTCATTTGTGAATGCCTGATGTCTGATTTACAAATGTCATCATCAGCGGTGCATGTATGACCAATATGATACTGTTACAATGATAACCGTCAAACCTTACCATGGCTATGGGGTGTGTACACACACTTATTGATATGACTTCCTCTTCCTTGATATGCCATGGGACCACATTATTGCATATGTTAACATTACATGAGCCTGATATGTGACATATGTCCTGTACAATCAAATGCAGTGTCTAACAGATGTGATAGTTGTGCTGATGGTGACTGAGATGCATATACTATGTGGGTGCATATGTGTGCATGGCCTTATGACGGTTTGTTGCACCTACTGTTATATGTACTACAGCAGTCACTATTCTTGGCAGGCGTATACTAGCATGGGCCATCTGCATTTGCCAGTATATGGTCAGTCTGCCCTACACATGTCCCCCAAATCTGCATGATTGCAAGGTCAACTCATGTGCACATCCCTTGGAGTTCACACACTGACGTCACTATTGCTGTAGAGTCACGGTTATGTCTGCCACATTTCCTGACCCCAACTGTATGCAGATACAGCCATTCATAGCATCCTTTGGATCCTTGTTGCAGTGCACTGGTGTGTCATGATGACACCCCCTCCCCACCTTCAGCCTTTTTGCAGATGCTTGACAACTACTGCCTACACATGTGTGTCCATTTGCAGTGTCCCAAACACTGAACATTGCGTGTAACAGCCTAGTCCCAGCTAATGAATGGCAAACATACAGGTGTACACTGGCACTGGCATGGCACAGATGGGGATGGTGGGCCGGAGATGGGGTGAGGAGATGGTTGTGCAGCACATATATCTTGCATGATACTGTCTGTAGGTTTCCAATGTGGTCATGGTACACCAGTACACATTGAAATGCATGACTTTTGGGGACCTCTTCTATTATGCATACACTACCTGTAGACAGGCCTGGCTGATGTTTCCTGTGGTACAACTGTCACATCTTATTGCCCTAACCCATAGGCCACATTTTTGCAGAGTCCATGCAATTGCTGACACGGGTACTGCACAGCCAGTACTTGCTAGACATTCCTGCAATGCCCTCGGTGTTGTGGCATGTTACTAGGCAGCCTGCATGACCAGTCTGCTATATGTAACATCATTTGTCTTGGATGGCCATCTGTTTATTTCCTACATCATTCCTGTCCCATACATCCTTGCCACATAAATGACTGTCTGCACTGTTTGCCATGGTATATGCAATGGTGAGGTATGGCTACATGTCCAGCTCATGGGTGCTACCTATTGGGTATGGGGCCCACCCCATATCATGTAAGATGTGTGCAAGGCATGGCTGCTTTTGTTGCAGGTAAGTGTGCACATTTGATTGCCAAACATCTTGGACAGCAGACCAATACTTAGTGTGACATTGGGGACGTGTACTTGCTGGAAGGTACATTTCCATGACAAATGCATGCAGTGCGTACCTCAACAACTGCTTCCACTATATTTTATCTGGAGTGTGTGCACACATATCCTTCCAGTGTTTATGAAGGTATTTATTCCCCGTATTTGCTGCCCTAACCTGTGATCCCATATTACACACTCACTGCTCATGTTGGGACCACATTGCAGGTTTTACAGGTTGTGGATCGCAGTATTATGATATGCCGTAGTGTAGATCTGTAACAGTTGCCATTGTAATACTGGTATATACACTGTTATAGCACTGTAATAGGGTGATGTTTCACACATGTCCCTACTGTAGGCCATTTGTCCCACCATTATGTTCATCTCTGTGGATGGATGGCATGACCCCCCCTGTTTCAAGGTGATCCCCCCAGACTGCAGCAGCACAACAACAGGCATTGTGAAGTAGGCCAGTGCAATGATTCCGGACCTGCTCATAACTGTGGTTATGCAGGCTGACATAATTGATGCTGTGGACAAGATCCTTCCACAGGGCAGACCTCTCCTGCTGCTCATAGGCTTTTCTGCCAAACAACACCTGGTAGTGCTGTACCAGGTGTGTGATGATG
>NC_056727.1:1179524514-1179558514 GCF_019279795.1 Protopterus annectens
GGTTTGTGCTGGTTTGAACAGAGGTAAGCACTGCTAACTTCCGGTTACAGTTTCTTATACTGATTTAGCTTCTCAATTGCTTAACCTGTGTAGGCATTGCTTACCCCTGTGCAAACAAGCTTAAACCTGCTTACTGCTGCTTAAAAGTGCTTACTCCCGCTTACCCCCACACTCATTTCTTTAAAAGAAATGAAAAGGGGTTGATAGGAAAGTGGTGAAAAAGGGGCACAAAGAGGGAAAGACAGTAGGGAAAATAGCTAGGTAAAGTGCAGGATGGGTGTAGGGAAGGTCCATAGCTGCCCATTTCGTCTACAGCAACAGCTGTGCATATACACTGATTTGGAGGTAAATTTGGACACTCATACCCCTTTGAGAGGGGTGAGGACAACAGTAATATGTTGTGAAGCCAATTAGACCAGATTACATGTGTCTAGTCGACATGTGTGTGTGACATGCAGAGCTATGCATGGGGTGAGATTTTCTTTTTTGGGAACAGATTGCCCTTTTTTTTTCAGGTGAGACTGGGATGTTGGGGAGGGATAGTAGGTATATTTGGGGAGGAAGGTTGGGTAGGATAACAGGCAAGACAGACAAATTAGTATACAGAGGCAGTATATGACACATCTGGGGGGTAAACATCTTGGATGTGGAGGGGTGTTTGGAAATCAGAAGCCCATGAGCCCCCCAGTGGAAGCAGTGGGACTGAGGTCCCCACCCATGGGCAGTCACCACTGCACCTTCATGGCCCCGAAGGTGGCTGTGCTGTGGGCTGAGTAGGATGGCCAGGCCAACCCTCTAGTTACGACATGCGGCCCTCAAGCTGTCGTAGCAGATCTCTAAACTCCCTGCAGAGCTTGCTATGCACCATGCCCCGGCCTTGGTGATGGGTGACAGTGTCCTGTCCATGCCCGCTCCCAGGGGGGTAAGCCGCATCCCCTGAGGTGGTTCCACACAAAGGTGGTGCAGGACCATGGGACGAGGAGATCCTGGGGTAGGCCCCAGATGGGCTGGTGCCTGGTGCCACATCCAGATGAGGTGGGACAGGTGGGTCCGCTGGGACCGGCCTTCCCAAACATGCTATAGTGTTTTAATTTTACAACATATGTGGGTAAGTAATAGACAACGCATTCCAGGATTAGGTATAACAGCATGCATAGATATTCCCATTAACCCAAAACACCAGATATGGAACAGTTGCATAGCAAACAAAACACATGCATATATGGAATCACAGTGGCCATTACAACACCATGCAGGTGCATTGATGGCAGCATGCCACCAATGTGGGACTATTTCAACATGGCACATACATAGAAACAAATTTAAATATTTATCAATCAATAAGACATATTTCCCAACTGTAGATTTAATGGAGCACATACCGATTGAGTTGTATATTTAGCTTATTGTTGCAGATATGGTGGGGGGAGAGAAAGATGTCAACTGATGGCAGCATGCCACCAATGCAATTTCACACTGAGCTTGATCGAAGGAAGGACACTGGGGAAACTCGGAGCTATAATATATAACATTAAGTATCC
The DNA here is from genome assembly GCF_019279795.1 of Protopterus annectens. NCBI lineage: Eukaryota > Metazoa > Chordata > Ceratodontiformes > Protopteridae > Protopterus > Protopterus annectens. Next base: position 1,179,526,056 of record NC_056727.1, read on the forward strand.
TGTTTTTTGTTTATTTTGTTCTTCATTTCTTTGTTATTTATAGCACTTTGTGTACTGTGTATTTTTCTAGCTAGTTTCACTGTGTGTGAGGTATTAACTGGAAATTGTCCACTTTTATTAAGCATCTGTTGGGTTGTTTGTTTCTAATAACTTGTTGCAGTTAAACTCTTTTTTTCCAGAGGCTCCTTTAGCTGTTTAAAACTTTCATTTAAAAGCTCACTGCTGCTTTTCAGCTGTGCGAAACATTTCTGCAGTTTGTTTCCCATCCTCCCTGCCTGTTGGTATAGTGTTTTTATAGTTGGTGGCTTTGCAGTTGCCCGCCCCTAGTGTAAATTTGATCTGGGACCCTCCTCCCAGTCTAGTGTCATTACCTCATTCTACCCAGTACAGGGAGAACATTTGAGAAGGCCAATCAGCTTAGTTTCTGCTACTCCTTTCTCTCTTTCCTTTCTCTCTTTCCACTTATAAAAAAAAAAAAATATCTGCTTTTACTGTATTTGTGTTTCTTCCTACTTTATTTTGCTTTTGCGTCATCTTAAAAGTACTCAATTGTATTTATTACTGCTTGGTGTAACTTATTCTAAGCCTTTTAGTTTAAGCACTTGGGCTTCAGACCAGTTGTTTTACATTAAGAAGGTTTGTGGTCTGCACTGTAGTGGCAGAACAGGTAGCTTACATCCTTCTAAGTTGGGAACTACTGACTGAGGGCTCAGTGTCTGTTATTCTAAAAGTGTATTAATTCTGGTTTAAGCACTTGGGCTTCAAGCCAGTTATTTTACATTAAGAGGGTTCGTGGTCTGCACTCTTGCGGGAGGAGAGGCTGGACTCTGCCCTTCTGAGCTGGGAATTTCTGGTTAAAGGCTTATAGTGCCTGCATATTTGAACTGCTTCTTACTGAAATTGGTACACCTTGTTTTCTGTAGCATAGACTAGATCCAGGCCTGCTGAATCTAGCTTTGTTTGTATAACTTGAGCACTAATCCAGGCATTCTTTAAAGTATTCAGTTGTATTTATTACTGCTTGGTAGTAATTTGATTAAAGTGTAGCTATCATTCTAAGTCTTTTGGATTAAGCACTTGGGCTTCAGACCAGTTGTTTTACATTAGGAAGGTTTGTGGCCTGCACTGTGGTGGCAGGACAGGTAGCTTACATCCTTCTAAGTTGGGAACTGCTGATTGAGGGCTCAGTGTCTGTTATTCTAAAAGTGTATTAGTTCTGGTTTAAGCACTTGGGCTTCAGGCCAGTTATTTTACATTAAGAAGGTTCATGGTCTGCACTCTTGTGGGAGGAGAGGCTGGACTCTGCCCTTCTGAGCTGGGAATTTCTGGTTAAAGGCTTATAGTGCCTGCATATTTGAACTGTTTCTTACTGAAATTGGTACACCTTGTTTGCTGTAGCATAGACTAGATCCAGGCCTGCTGAATCTAGCTTTGTTTGTATGCTTGTTGTTTGTTTGCTTGTTATTTCCCTGAAACACTAATTTCACCTAAAATGCGGTTTTTCAGTGCTTCTGTGGATCCCTAGTGATATCTGTATTGCTTACTGTAGTTATTTCCTTGTTTCACTTGAAAGAAAGTTACTGTTTGTCGTTTTTGCATTTAAGTTACCTGTAACGCATTGCATTTAAGTTACCTGGCACTTGCTCACTAAGTCAGCACTAAAAAATTAAAAGCACTAAACCCTCACAAACTCCCCTTGAGTACCTTGATCCCCATTGGCCCTTTTTTTCAATTATAAAGGAATTTCCAATACTATTCTAGCATGTCCAAAGGTCAGTTGTCAATCTCCTCTCCGGTCCAGCTGGTGAATCTGGGAATCTTGAGGCAATGTTACAACTGCCTCATGTACACAGACAACCTTCTCCTCCTCCCAACAAATTCCAACACATGTGAGAGATGCAACCATATAGGCAAACTGGAGGCTAATCTTTCTCAACTCAGTACTGGCGTAACCAGTCATGAGGACAAGGAAACCACACTTACTACAATTCCAGTCTTACATAGACCTACCATGACAGCAAACCAAACACATAAACACACAAAAACATACTCGGAGGCTCTAAATAAAAATCTGCCTAAGCAGCAGAGACCTCCAAAGCAGACACCCAAGCAACCGCTACCCCAAAACAAAACACGTGCAACACATAGCTCACAAAGCCAGTGTGCCGAACAGTCACAGGCCTTAAGGCTAAACAACACACCTGATACACTTGTAATAGGTGACTCTATCGTCAGGCACACTGACGTCCCGCTCACCAGGCTGAACAAGGAGAAGGTCACGGTGAGCTGCCTGTCGGGCGCTAGGATCCGCCACATAACACAAGCACTCAGGTCACTCCAAGGCAAGTACAAATATGACTCAGTCATTGTCCATGCTGGTGTGAATGACCTGAGACGTACCTCCCTGGACTACATGAAAAGAGACATAGAGGAGCTCTCTGAGCATGTAGCCCAGGTCGGTATGACCCTGACCTTGAGTAGCATCTTACCCTTACCAAGAATGATGCCACAATATGAAGACAAGATGATCAATTTCAACAATTGGCTTAAGTATTGGTGTCATTCAAAGGGGATCCAATGCCTGTCAGCCTGGGATGACATGCGCAACAAGCCACGATGCTTCGGTAGGGACGGCTTGCACCTGTCACCCCTGGGCTTTCGGATATTGGCAAAGGCTCTTGCTACCCCCATAGTGCCTTTTTTAGGCAAGGCTCAAAAGACAAACCCACCTCCATAGGTATCACAAGGGATAAGAAACTAAGAGTAATGCTACTCAATGCCAGAAGTCTAAACCTCAAGATGCACGCACTCGAAACTCTCCTTAGCATGGAGAACATCGATATCTGTGCAGTAACAGAAACCTGGTTCAAGGCTCCCGAGAGCACCCCAGCACTACCAGGTTATACCTCATACCATGCTTTTCGGCCCCAAAATGTGGACCAAACCACAAAAGGAGGGGGAGTATCAATATTCGTCAAAGATACCCACACCTCCAGGTTGGTGGCACAGCACAAAGCATCGGAGACTATCCATGTGCAACTAACAGTAGGTAAAACTGCCTTCCAGTTTATAGCCTGCTACAGACCACCCTCCCAAACCCAGGAACCCAACTCGGCCTTCCTGAGAACACTGGAAAATATGAAGGTCTCTCCAGACACCATTAAATTGGGCGACTTCAACTACCCAAACATAGACTGGGAGCATTACTCTAGCTCCAACACCCTAGCCCAAAGGTTCCTAGAATTTATAAACTCAAATGCTATGGAACAACGTGTTACCACTCCCACAAGAAGGGAAAACATACTGGACCTGATCATCACCAACATTGGGACTTTATGCTCCAGACCAGAAGTGTATCCTCACTGGTAAGATCAGACCATAAACTAATCTCACTGGATATTCACATCCCGACCCCACCCCCTGCCCAGAAAACCACAGTGAAAAACATCTCTAAAGCTAATTTCACACTCCTCAAAACTGAGGTGGAATCCTTCAAAGCCCCTGGGCCTGTAGAAAATACAGCCCAGACCGCAGAATCCTTTATAAATGCATTCTATGAACACCTTCAGGAATGCATGGATCATGCAATCCCAAATAAAACCAAGACCCAATCCTCCAAAGGCAGACGTCCTGTCTGGTGGACCCCAGCCATAAACAAACTATACAATAGAAGGAGGAAGCTACTACATGATAGAGCAAAATCCTAAAAAGGGAAGGCATTTCTGATCAGTATTAGCAAAAAACTATGGGCACTCATAAAATCATCTAAGGCCAGCTTCGAGAGAAAAATTGCACAGGACACTAATGATAATCACAAGGCTTTCTTTAGTTATGTTAGGAACCTGGGTGGGAATTCCCAGATATGCTCAGAATTAGTCCAAAATGACAAAAAATACACCAAACCCACAGACATTGCCAACATTCTAGCTGACAGGTTCAGCGCAAACTCCCCCCCCTCCCAACCAAAAGGGCAAATATCTATTCCAGCAGAGTGCTGCCCCCCTGACATCTCAGATGCTCAGGTAAGAGCCGCCCTCTCCAAACCAAAAAACACAGCATCAATGGGACCAGACAGTGTCCCGGGCTGCATCCTACATGAACTCCAAGAAGAGCTAAACCCAAACATAAAACTACTGTTCAATCTCAGCCTTACTACAGGATATGTAGCCAAAGAGTGGCGTACAGCAACAGTGGTCCCTCTCCACAAAGGTGGTGCCTCAATGGATCCTGGAAACTATCGCCCCATAAGCCTGACTAGCTTGGTCTGCCAAGCTATGGAAAGGATCATCATGGACCTCATAAATAAAGATATTGGAGACCTACAGACACTGGATCCTACCCAGTTCGGCTTTGTGAAGGGCAGATCCTGTCTCTTAAACCTGGTCGATTTCTTTGAAACAGTGACCAAGACCATTGACGAGAGGAAGGTGGTCCACACAGCCTACCTGGACCTCGCAAAAGCCTTCGATACAATACCCCACTCGGGCATTATAGATAAGCTCACCAGCTTAAATATAAACCCCTATATCACTAGATGGGTTGCAAACTGGCTCAAGGACAGAACCTACATGGCTAGAATTGCTGGAGCCATGTCAGACTCCAAACAGTTACAAGTGGCATCCCACAAGGCTCAGTCCTGGGACCTCTCTTGTTTGGTATATATTTCTCGGAGGTACAGGCCAACATGGAAGGACTGTGGCTGACCAAGTTCGCAGATGACTGCAAACTGGGCACCATAATCGACTCTCCATTCGACACAAGCATCCTCCAAAAGGGCCTCATAGAAACAGACAACTGGTGCCAGAGCCATGGCCTCAAGCTAAACACCAAAAAGTGTATAGTCATCCCCTTTGGCAAAAACAAAGTGCCCACAAATTACCACATAGGTGGTAATCCATTAAGTGCAGAAGAAGTAATTAGGGACCTGGGGACCCAAGTTGATAGCAATCTCTCATTTGACAACCACGTGGCCAAAGTGGTTAGAAGAACCTTTTATATAGCCCACCTAATCATGAAGGGATTCACATCTAGATCAGGGGAGGTCATCATGCCTCTTTACTTATCCCTCATCAGGCCCATAATTGAGTACAATGCCCCTTTTGGGATGTACCTTACCAGACACCTGCAGCAACTGGAAAGACCCCAAAAGTACCTCACCAAGAGGATCAAAGGGTTCAAACGGATGCCATATGCTGCCCAGTTAAAGAAACTCCAGCTCTACTCAGTGGCATACCGCCTGCTCAGAGGCAATCTGTACCTGACGTTTAAAGCCATGTCCAACCCGGAATTAATGGACATGCTGCACTTCAGAAAATCCAAATCCCATCGAGCTACGCTCGAGACTTGAACCTCAGCACTGAAATAAATAGGACATGCTGGAGGGACAGATTCATAATCCAGAGGTTCCCTTCACTCTGGAATAAAATCCCAGTCCAGGTTAGGCAGAGTCCCTCATTGACTCTCTTCAAGAGGAATCTTGATGAGTGGATGGGAGATCGTAGGTTTACCCCGGGTATCACTTCTGTGTCACTGTTAGACAGAGGCACAGTATACTAACCTCGAAAAAGGGCATAGCAAAATTAATTTAAAATGGGTGGTGAAAGCCAAACACACTCTGGCTAGGCTTATAAATGCCCTAGGGCAGATAGCCTAGTATGAACCTATGAACCTATGAACCTAATTAACAACTAGTATATTCCTTTAGTTCTCATTACTTTCCTAGTCACTGCTGTGATCTGTACCTTACAGGTATTAGTACACTACCCTATGTCCTTAGTTCGGACAGTATTATGGATGTAGACAACTATATACATGAACTGAGTTTTACCTGCAGTATACACCTCTTACCTGGTATACCTGTGGAGGTATTGTTTGTTAACACTACCTAACTGTTTCTACACATATTCCCAGATTCCAGTTTGATGTTATACACATACCTGTCCATTTCTTATTGCACACACTCTGGGCATGTCTTGACCACATGCAGGTGAACCAGGACATATTTTTGCTATTGCCTTCTTAAACCTATGGTGAGTTGTACAATGACAGGTTTGTTTTCACTGACATTTTCCAAATATGTACAGGTCTGACAGTCAGTTATATGACAGGAAATACTACCTACATGTCACAGATTAGCATGCTGATATGCCAGGGGCCCATTAACTGGACATTCTGGACAATTCTGTACACTTGTGGGGTATAATTCTGCATACAGCTTACTACCACTCCCAAGATTCGGACCATGGCTGTGTCTGCTAAAAATAAAACAGTGTCTATTACAGTTGAGTGTGCTATATAGATATTACTGTGTATCTCTTCTCTGATTTCTGTCTATAAGTCTCCCGTGGTTTTACAATCTGACCTTGTAATTACAACACTCTTATACAGGATTTCATAGACAGTTTTATTATGTAGCATAGTGTGGGTGACAGTGATGAGTAATACCTTATTATTCAGAGCAACTGCAACACTAACAATGCCATACAATACCAGAGTAAACAGTATCAGTCCAGGATTTCAATATATTATTTCTAGGCACAGTTTTCGTATCTGACAGACCTGTGGGGGCAATGTTTGTTAACAGTACCTGAATGTTGCCACACATATTACCAGATTCCACATTAGTATTACGCACATATGTCTGACTGTGTTACTGCACACATTCTAGTCACAGCTTCACAACATGGGGGTGGAGATGGGACATACTTGGCTTATTACTCTCGTAACATTTTGGGGAGATGCTAGAGGTTTAGGTTTGTTCTTATAGATGTCTGACAATCAGTTGTATTTCATTATTTGCTGCCTAAATGTCTGCAATCATCCCACTGATTTGCAAGGGGGACAGGATGACAGGCAGTGGATATGGGCCAATTAACTGGACATATCTGTACAGTTGTGGGGTATGATTCTGCATACATCTTACTACCACTCCCAGGATTTGAACCATGGCTGTGTGTGCTAAAAATACAACAGTTCACGTCTCAGTTGTGTGTGCTATTTGGATTGTGTTGCCTGTCTTTTCACTGTTTTTTAAGTCTCTCTCAGTTGTACAATATGACCTCTTGTGATTACAACAGTCATATACAGACATTCCTGCACATTTTATTTATCACAGTGTGGGTAACATTGCTTACTACAACAATACTATTAAGAGATTGTAACTCTACATTACCATATGATACCAGAGTAAACACATACAGTCCAGCAGTTAGACCTTTATTGTCAGGCTATTATCCTTTTATTTACATACAACCTATATGAGATTCTTCCTGCCATATTCTCTGAGGTATGCAGTGCATGCCTTAAACAATACAGGTTTTATACAGGCAATTAAATTACTACTACTTTTAGATTTATTACTTATGACAGTACTTGCAAGAGTATTACTAACCTGTCTCACGACGCAACCACTGCAATCCACAGGCATGGGCTTCCTGGTTCGCAGCCTGCTCATCTGCCACTGTCAGAGACATAAGAGGAATATTTAGCCATACCTATCCATATTATACATGTGCTGGCAATTATTAAACAGGTAGTGGACTGATACTTACACATGGCTGTGACATCCCCCTGTCCTCCTAGCCTCTTGGATCCACTGTTCCAAGAGATCCCTCTTTCTCCACTTCAGGTCAGCATAGTGATGCCTGACCTCCTCAGCAGTTCGAGGTATGCCAGTGGCACTGGTGAGGTCACAGGCAAGATGGTCCCAGGCTTCTGCTTTATATTGGGAACCCTGGTACTGACCCTGCAGCAGTCTCTGGTCATGGTCTTTAACAAGGAGTTCTGCCATGACTTTGGACTCCTGGATGCCCCAGTTCTGCACCTGAAAGCACACTGCCTCTCCCATACCTGTCACAGTGCCTAGAGGAGGAAGTTGCAACCAGTTATGAGATGTATTCCCACCTGTTGGGTTTAAATAGGGCCAATTTCCTGCACTTTGCCGTGATTGGACAGTTTTGAAAATGCTAAGCTATGGGCAAACCTGCTTAACTAAGGTTGGCATTGCTTAAAGGGGTATACCAATGGGCAAACTGATTTAGCTGGCCTACACATTACTTACACCTAGTAAGCTGGGCTGTGCAATGCTTAGTGTTGCTTAATTTTTAATTTGCATACAATTTTCTGTTTGGCATTGATTTACTATTCATTACATGTTATATATGTGTTCGGTATCCATGATTCATGTGTACGTACACTGTATGGGGTCTTTGTGTTTATTAGGGGATTTCAACATTTTATTACAATGACACCTCACATCTGGACTAAATGCAGTACTCCAGTTTACATATTTATGTTATGTAGTAGGTTATACCACATAAAACTGTATATAGATGCCTTTCACATGTTAAGTTTGATTTTCCTATAGTGAGGATCTGTTTGGTGATACCTCAGTTTTATATACTGCTGTGATGGCTTAGTGGTTAACTACTGTGACTATAGTGTACAGGCTCCTGGGTTCAAGGGCTGTTTGTTTTGTTTCTGTCCAGAACAGCGGCTGTTGCATACAGAGTGATTAAGGCACTTTTAAGCAATTGTAAGCGGGTTTGCGTGGGTTTGCTCGAAGGTAAGCAATGCTAACCTCCAGTTAAATATGCTTACAGAGATTTAGCTTCAATGTTGCTTAACCTGTATGCGCATTGCTTCCCCCATGCAAATGGGTTTAAACACGCATACTACTGCTTAAATATGCTAACTCCCACTTACTACTGCTTAATAGTGCTTACTCCCGCTTACCCCTGCACTAATTTAGACAAAAATGTACAATGGTTGTTGGGAATGTGGAGGATTTGGACACTCTATGGATTTATCATTCATTACACATTGTACCTTCAATTTGTATCCCTGATGCATGTGTACATATACTGTATGGGGCACTTGTGCTTATCTGCGGATTTTACAACATTACGACAATGACACCTCACATCTGCAGTACTCCAGTTCACAAATATATGTTATTTAGTAGGTTACGCAACAAAAAATATTGTTCATAAAGTGATTTGACATGGAAAATGGAATGTATTGGAGTGAGACTCGAACTGGGAATGACTGCTCATTAGGCAAATGCTCCGCCCACTACACTATTGCAGTATTGCTTCATTTGAAGACCAAAAAAGAAAGGTAGATATGCCATGGCAATCAAAGCAAACCAGATAAAAGTCAAAGCATAAAATAATAATTCCCAAGGTGAAAGTAAAAATCCTTTATTCAATTCAGTAAGTGCTTTCACGTCTCTAAGGACACTTCATCAGACTTGAAATAAAACACTTAAATTCAAGGCTGCTTAAATACTACTGTTATACCTATAAAAAGCTAGATATCTAGCACATGATCACTAAAAACAATATCATTGGTGCTCAAGTTAATTCAAAACAGAAAAAACATCACATAGAACAAATAATTAACGTTCAATATTAAAAGATCATACCTCAAATATTAATATACAAAAATATATAAAAAACATTTTTATCAAATAAAAAATCAAGATACCTATTCCCTTACAGTCACATATAACTATTTAACAAACATCCTATACATATATAAATAAATAAATAAAATTAATGTCTAAATGGCCTATCTGCTAGAAAAGGTTTCAATGAAAGCTTGTCATTAAGACCATGTCCTTTATCAGCTGCTAACTTAATGATCCATTTAGCTTCTTCCTTTTCGGTACTATTATTGATGTTCCCTAACCTTTCAGTGATATACATATGCCCTAAAACCATAAATCTAAAAGTATGTTTTGTATCAAGCTGTAAAACATGATTAGCTAAGGCATTACCCTCATTCTCTCTATGGATAGCATAAACATGTTCCCTAATTCTTTCTCTCAACGTTCTATTGGTCTTACCAACATAGAAGTATTGGCATTTCATGCACAGAGCAAGATAAACCACATTTCTAGACTTACAATCTGCAAAGTGGTTAAACTCATACCTAGCACCAGTGTCAGGATGTTCAAAAACATTTGAATTCATAATAAAACCACATTGATTGCAATTATGACAAGCATATGTTCCCTTTCTTTGAGAGGTGATCCCGTTTCTCCCTTTCTTTTCATAACAAAGCATCCTTTTTAACGACTTGGTATTCTTGTAACTAATACTAGGATTAGTACCTACCAAGTCCTTAATGCTCTCATCTAATTGTAAAATTCCCCAACGCTTTTTAATAACATCTACAACAGAAGTGTTATTATTAGTATAGGGAATAATTATTCTTCTCCTATCATCTCTGTTCCTAGTACATTGCTCATGTACTGGATTGCTTCTTTTGATACAGGGTAGTCCTACTTGTTCACGTCCAACTTCATGTAACTTTATAAGATCTTTCCTATGGTAACCTCTATCCATAAACTCCGGTTCCATCCCTATAACAGCATCAGAAAACACAGAATCATTACTTATCAGACGAGAATGGCGTATTGCTTGATTTTTAATAACATTTTTGTGTACATGCGGTGGATGCATGCTATCTGTATGTAGGATGGCATTCCTCCTACAAGGTTTCCTATATATCTCTGTAACCAGAGTCCTATTTTCCTTCTGCAGCATGACATCCAAAAATTCAATACTAGTCTGTGAACTCGTACTAGTCAACGTCAAGAAGGTCGTCGTTCCATTTATATAAGTAACAAATGCCGCCAAACTTTCCAAATCCCCTCCCCAAATAAAAAAAAAACATCATCCACAAACCGTCTATAGTATTTGATAAACTTAGAGTATATCATATGTTCTAATATATAAGTGGCCTCCCAATATGCTAACACTAGATTAGCATAAGAGTTGGCACATGAAGTGCCCATTGCTACACCTCTTGTCTGAAGATAATAGCTACTATTAAAGGTGAATACATTATTGTTTAAAACTAATTCTAGCAGCATAGTAATCCTCATAATCTGGTTGTTGTTTAAACCTTTACGTATCCAATACAATCTCAAGAAATCGATACTTACATCATTCGGTATACTTGTAAATAAAGATGTTACATCTAGTGTCACCATATAATCTGAATCTTTAAGCCTACTATCAACATTATAGGGTACTAACGTTTCCAAAAATTGTTTGTGTGTCACATAAAATTGAATCCGTAGAGTTTACTATTGGTCTTAATAATTTATTCAGATAAATCGACATACTCTCTGTCAACCAACCTTTACCTGAAACTATTGGTCTCAGTGGGGGTTTATCCATGGCCTTATGTATTTTGGGGAGACCTCTAAACATAGGTACTAAAGGTTTCTCAATTAAAAAATACTTATATAAATTATCATCAATAATATCACACATTAACATGTCATATAAATCAGCATGTACTGTTTTAACCAATTTATCCAGGTCAGACATATTTAGCTTCATATAGGTAATGTTATCTGATAGCATATCATCCATAGTACTGTCATAATAGTTCTTATCTAATAGCACTGTAGCACCCCCTTTATCAGCTGGTCTTATTATTACATCAGTATTATTTTGTAATCTACTTAAAGCTAGTTTCTCATCTTTGGTTAAATTAAAAAATTCAGGTTTCATCCTATTATTTTCAAAAAGCATCAAAAAATAATTTGTACAAGTTTTTTCAAAAGTTTCAAGTATGCAAAAGGGGTGTATATACTGAAGGTTTCCTAAATGAAGGGACATTAGTATAACTCACATCACTTTTACCAAACTGCATTCCCAGTGCAACATTCCTAGTAAAGCATTTAATGTCTACTATTGGACTACTTACACCTACTCCTTGTGAAGGAATAAATGACAAACCCCTATTTAAAACAGATCTTTCATTTTCAGATAATACATACTGTGACAAATTAATGATTAAGTCCTTTGTATAGGTTTCAAAGTTTTCCTCTGGAACTTGAACTGACCTCCAGATATCTTCCTCTTTCTCCCCTTGTACTGTGGACTGTCCGTTGGCAGTTCGATAAGGGAGCAGAAAATGGAGAGTAGTCGCCTCATGCTCTCCTGAAATGGAACACTGTCTTGTTGCCTGAATAGTTCTTCGCCATACCACTTGCTCCCCAACAGTTTCATTTGCCTATATCTTGATATTTATCCTCTTGTGCCATTTAAGCTGCAGTATACGTAGCTAAGCAATGGGCAAACCCATGCACCTACGGTTAAATTTTATCTGTTTGATAAAAAAAAATTAGGTTGTTTATATTTTATATTTTAACTATTGCTCTTATAAACTTGAGGGGGGGGGTGTTGCTGGGGGTATGCAAACAACTATGAGCAGTCTCGCTCATTCTTATTGCTAAACTGCTGTTCTTGATTGTAGGGGCGTGTATATTCTGAGAGCTCTGCTCTCAGACACGCCCGCTACCCTCGTACATGCTCCATGTCCATTTAGGAGCTCAGGCAGCATGCCTTCATTAATATGTATGGCGCTCTGCCATGCTGCTCCTAAACGGCCACTTGCGTGCAGGACTAAGCTATTCCTGCATGAAAGAATAGTGAATACGGGGGAAATTCATGAGTTTCAAAGTGCAACTAACAGACGTTACCACTGCATATAAACAAAGACCTCCCAAGGAACATTGCTAATCTCTTTCGGGAAGTCCATTCAAAACTATAGTCAGTATAATTATTCTATGTTAAATATGTTTTACCATAGATTACCTTTGAATGTTCTGGACATGCTTTGTACATTCATGTTCTTTCACACATGTCATTTGTTACATGTAACTTTGCTTCTGTATAAAACCTCCATGATCTTTGTATAGAATCTACCAATAATAATAATAATAATAATAATAATAATAATAATAATAATAATAATAATAATAATGTGTTCTTCATGTTTTAAATATAGATATATGTTGCTTGAAGCGCATCTGTACTGATGCCTAAGACATGGATCATGATTGAAAAGGGTCCCCTAGACCAGTCAATTAACAAATAAAAGAAAAAATAAAATAATTCGGATAAAATTGATTTTTGTATAGCTCAATACAATTTTAGGAAAGCTATAGGCAGAAAATATTATAATTGAAGAAGTTGAGTCTACCATGATATATTTAATGCAAACCAATGTTTTTGGTAGATAAAGCCTGATGAGAAAAAAAATCTATGGTGTTTACTTTTAATTCAGCTAGTGGAAGGTATACATTTTTGAGATATAGATTTAGTATTTTTTCTTAACTTGATGTGCTATAGAGATTAGTTGCACAGATAATTGAGGTTCTTCATGATGTTGCTAATATAGTTGATGACATACCAGTGTAGGGTCACACCAAAGTAGAGCAGGATGTCAGAATGACTCAATTATTGAAGAGATAGAATAGTAATAAATGTAAAAATGTTTGTTTCAGAATTGAGATATATGGACAATGTCTTCATTTCTAAAGGTTTGAAACCAGACAATGAATTAATAAGAGCAACAGTATAAATGCCTCCTGCTGAAGACAAACCAGCTCTTACAAGGTTTCTAAAAGTAAATACATTATATTTCAAAATTAGCACCTACTATGTTTTTATGTAATTCTACAGTTAAGGAAATTATTGAAACATGTATCAGAGTGAAGAACAAGAAAATATTTTGAAGTGCTTAAAATATATTAACTAAAACCCCCACAGCATAAATAAGTCAACGATTGGATGGGAGAAAGGAAATTCACTCTGGGGATCACGTCAGTCACCCTGCTAGACCGGGGTCCAGGCAGTAAATAGTGTAGGAAGAAATAGCCAGGGAATTGTTATGGCTAGGCTTATATAGGCCCTAGGGCTGATAGCCTAGTACCAACCTATGAACCTATAAACCTACGTACTAGGCTAGTTATTACTGTGGATTTTTTTTTTAAGTCTAGACAATTTCTGTTAGGAAGAATCAAATCCTTGCACCTATTGTCTGTGAGGTAAATCCCGTAACCTTTATTTTAACTCCCAACCCATTTTATATGTCTATATTAAAGTATTTATTTTCTTGTATGCTTAAGGGACATGAACCTTTACAGATGTATGCAAAATGTATACTCAGAAAAAAGAGCTAACTGTCATATTGTATTGTACTGATTTAGAAAAAAGAAATCCAAGAAATAGTTATTGGAAAACATAGTTGCAATATCATACGCCATACTAGCGGGTATTTAGAAAATCATTGAACAAAGCACCACCAGGAATGCAGAGAATGTTGCGACTACAGATGTATGCTGGGAAGGTGGGAAATATAACTCAGAAAAGTATGTATATAGCAAACGAGTGCAGTTATTCATATTTGCCAAGGCAACAAGATTTCCTTAGAGAGGAACTTGGAGTAAAATGAATAAATTGTACAGTTTTATTTTATTTTAATGTCTGTTAATCAGTCTAATAGATTGATGCATTATTGACCCATTTCAGCCACTGCCCAAAAAGATATGCTGCAGAAGATGAGGCTTTGGTTGAACAATGTATAAACAGTGCAGAAGATGACAGCTGTAAGCAAACATATAGAATTAACATGATATACCCATGTTAGATCCCCAAACACAAACCAAACTGTATGGGGGCATAGAAAGTCCAGTACAAAAATTAATCATGGACTATTAAATCGGGAACTGCAACTACACATCAAAAAAAAAAAAAAGCACAATGGCTGAAGAGGGAGTCACATTCCTTTAGTGTGCAATCAAAGCAGGGACTACTGCAAATAAAATGCCAATTCTATTTCAAAGACTCTAACTGCTCATGCATGATGTGGAGGAATACCATACTGTTGTGACTCAACAGAAACAAAAAATGAATGCAGATGGAACACAGGACGATAGACGAGATGAATAAGGAGTGCATGAGCTGGAAACCAGGCCATCAGAACAATGTAAGGATTATTGGAATCCCAGAGAGTATCCTGAAATCGGATTTCCATCCAATTACTAATGTAATACACAATCAACATAAATAAATGCATTCCTACTTCTTTCCCATTTCTGATAACTCATCAACACCTATGGTTGTGGAATGTTACACCTCTAGCAGCCTAGGCACATTTCGTATTCCATACCATTTTCTGGAAAATAAACTTATAAAGCATAAATGTAAAAATTTTTTGAGCAATAAAAACTATTAATAGTGTACAGATAATGCTATCTGTACAAAGTATTCTTTACGATGATGAGTCAGTGGATTCATACTGTAATATATTAACAATGCAAGCAAACCCCAAATTATATTTTTTCTAAACTTTCACATACAAATTTTCATATCATATAACCTATACAACCTAAACATATATTGTTAGAGCATTTTTGTTAACCAGACATAAGCTTTCACATATCAGAAAGAAATTCCTCTGCATGTTTATTGAGGTATTTATAGAAATATGAAAACATATATTTAATGGTTTAAAAGAAGGAAGGATTTGAATGAGCTATGTAATGTTTAACTAACAATGACTGGATATGTTAAAAGTGAAAAAAAATAGTGATACAAATAATACTGGATATCTCTCAAGAAGTGCAACTTACAATTCGGATATCAAAGGCAGTTTTCTTCAATGACATCCAAGGTTTCACTTAATTTCATACAATTTGTAAGACACTTGTGTTTTGATGTACTAAGCATGTATAGAAATATTGCTTATTTCTATAATTATTAACAAACCACTAGCACTATTCCCAGTATAGTGTGATATAAGCCATCATTTTCAGTAAATTATCCTGTCTCCCAAATTTATGTTTCGTGCCATGCACATCAATAAAATGTAGGACTGTCAGTTATGAAAATATAAACATAAATATAAAAATATGAATAATAAGTGGCAAAGATTATTGTCTCCACTGCAGGACATCCTAGACTAACAATGTTAGTATCATTTTGTAAATAATTACTTCTCTTTTCTAATATTGCTTTTTATTAGCTGTTAAGTCTATTACTTAAAGAGGCCAGACCTAAAACACATGTTCTAGAAGTATAGGCTTGAGTGAGTTAAGAAACTATTTGACATCTCTTCTTCTCAAATTGATGAATTTCCTGAGTCACCTAGTATTTTATATAGAAAAACTCACCATGGGGGCAGATTAAGAGAAGATTGTAACAGACAAAGGCATGTTCTCTCAGCCTTATCCATTAGCTCACATCATTCCAGTGACCATGGGTAAACAATGAAGACAAATGACATACAGAGATCAGAATAATGCGGCAGAATATATTAGTAGAATATTTCAAGAGAATGATATTTGTGGAGGTAGAGGATGTGGGAATGTTGAAGCCCATAACATTATTTTAATATGTTTGTGTATTTCAAATTGCTAACCAGTACAGAACATTCATTGCCTTGCATTATTTTCAAGTTCGTCCTGGGGGACATAAAAAGAAAAAAGCATCCCAACATAGAAAAAACTATGAAAAACAGTACATAACAGAGGAACAAATCAATACAATATATGAACATACAATTACAGTTCAGATCACAAATTTAGAACAACTGTAAATAGTTGGAGTGAAATAAAATAGCATTGCAAATGAAAGTGCTTTCAAAAGCCACTCGCACCCTTATGATAACTAGAGACAAACTATGGAAAAAATGGTCACAAACTAAGCTCCCCGCAGACTTGCAAAAATATAAAGAACTCAGAAATCTGACAAAAAAACACATAAACAAAGATAAAAAGGACTTCTATAACAAACCTCCCGCAGCCCTAAATCTAATCCTAAAAAATTCTGGAACTCTATTAACCAAATATTACATCATGGTAATCTTAGCTCCCCCAATCCATGCCCAGATAAGACATCTGAAGAAACTGTCACTATCATCAATACCTATGTTATCGATTCAATATCTAATCTACTAAACCCTAACCCAAACTCCTCTACTACTAACATCTCCAACTTTTTTGAACCTACTCCTAATACTAACTTCTCAAATACATTCTCCCTACTAGATACACCAAAACCTTACTCTCTAAATTAAAACCATGCTCAGCATCAGCTGACAATATTCCTTCCACTTTTCTTGTACTAGCAGCTGACTCTCTTGCTCTCCCTATATCTATCCTAATTAATCACTCTATCTCTGAATCTAAAGTCCCTTCCATCTGGAAACAATGCTACACTTTACCTATACACAAAGGAGGTAACTCCTCTGATATCTCCAACTTTAGACCTATCACTATCCTCGCCCCTGTATCTAAAGTACTAGAAAAATGTATTCATAAACAAGTTATGCAGTATCTAATACAAGAAAATCTTCTTACACCCACTCAACACAGCTTCAGACCCAAACATAGCACCACTATAGCTCTATCATCCTTCCTCAACACTGTCTTTATAGCCATGGATGACCATAAACTTATTTCTTGCCTATTCTTGGACCTCACAAAAGCTTTTGACACTGTCTCACACTCTCTTCTGCTGCACAAACTGCATAACTTCAACTTCTCCTCTGATACTGTTGCATGGTTCTCCAACAACCTCACTGATATATCTCAATCGGTGAGATGGCACTTTGCACTCTCCCTTCCTATCCCTGTAAAAATGGGTGTACCTCAAGGGTCTATCCTAGGGCCTTTATTTTTAATTATCTTTACTAATCAGCACTATACTTCCTGTCCTCAGACATCTTTAGAGCAATACACAGATGACTCTACAGTCATCACCACAGCCAAAACTCCCTCTTAGCTCTTCTCAGCTACTCAGGCATCTTTTAACTTAGTTGAAACATGGCTCTCCAGAAACCAGCTCATTCTTAACCCTAAAAATACAAAGCTGTTACTCTTCCTACCTAAAAAGTTCAACAATATTAAAACCTCCTTCTCCATACAGTTCCTTAATAACACTCCCATTCAGGTAGAATCCAGTACTAAGATCTTAGATGTAACCATCGACGATCAGCTTAAATTTGACTTGCATGCTAATAACTATATCAAAAAGACTCATTCAAAACTAGGGCTCTTTTACCGTAACAAGAAATTCCTTACTTCTGAAGCCAAGATTACTCTCTCTCACCTACCTTCTATCCAGTCTAATGTACAGTTCTCAAATTCTCACAAATCTTAACTCAGCACTCCTGACCAAACTTGAATCTACCTACAACATGCTGCCCAACAAACCTACAAATCCCATCACTGTCTCTCTCTAAAACACCTGAATTGGTTTGAATTACCCCACCAGCTTCTTCTTTCTCAGTTCCAGATCATACATTCTATCCTATACCAGCCTTCCTACTGCCCAGCACTATCCTCTCTCATCTCCCATTATTCTCCCTCCAGACCTCTCTGAAGCTCTAACCAAGACCTACTACAAATCTACAAACTCAAATCTAAATTTGGACGCAACATGTACAGCTGTTACCCCACTATTGACTGCAATAGACTTCCACTAGAAATCAGGACCCTTGCACATCCTAAACAATGTAAGACAGCCACCAAAGAGGACTTTAAAAGTCACTGGTCCTGCCACTGCACTCTCCCTCCTTAACCATTCTCTACTACTTATACATTAATCTACTTTCTGCCCTTACCTCACTCTTCTCACTAGCTTTCTCTAATCTTCCTTGAATACTCTTTCTAATGTCTTCTAAAATTTATTAAGCAAATCGACTCAGAGAAACATTCCATTGTAACTGTCTGGCCTTCATGCAACTACATTATGATAAAACTGGGTTTTTATAACCACTTACCCCAAAAACTATATTCATCTTAATGCCATATTTCTTTTTATACATCTTGTAAATAGCTTTGCTATACTCCTGATTATTGATACTGCATAACATTGCATTGCTACTTCATGACTTGTAATAATCCTGTAACATTGCTGTTTAATCCTAATTTATAATGAAAATTATATAATATGTTAGAGCTTTCCTCCCCGGACCTCTGCTGAAAAAGGGGTCTTCAGTTCAGTCGGACAATCCTAGTCAGCAAATGTAAAATAAATAAAATAAAGCACATATACTACTGTAAGAGGGATAAGAGTATTGTATTAGTTGACAGAGGTGTAAGGGTGGAAAAAGGATGAATAACAGAAAATGGGAAGGAACTAGGTATGTACTTAAGTAGATGGTGTATGAAGTTTGTAAGTGGAAGGGAAATAGGTCACATCTGAATGTTTCTGGCATTTTCAGGGTGCTTCATTGAATGGAAACCTTTTGCAATTCCTTCCTAAAGGAAATATAGGACAATTGTTCCTTTATGTATGTTTGAAGAGATTCCCAAGTCAGAAGAGAAAACACTATGAAGCTGTGATATGAAAAGTGTAGTTTTTGGGTTTGTAGTTTACAGAGATGGTATTGTGGTTTTGAAGGGTCTGAGTTAGTAAGATGTGTAAGACATTAGATGTCGTACAGTGTAAGACATTACATGTTGTGCAAAGAAGGGGGAAGGTCTCTTGGTTGAGTAATTTGAAGATTAGTTAAGTCAAAGTCAAATCAAGTCAAGGTAAACTTTATTGTCATTCAGACCCACACACAGTGCAAGTTAAAGGAAATGACATTGCTTCAGTTTCAAGTGCATATATCACATACAACTACAGAGAATAACAAGGACATATAACAGTACAGAAATATATACATATACTAAACAAGACTGACAAGGTCTGAGACACTTCTATAACACTGATAGCAACCTTCATCAAATACTGCACATGTCAAAAAGCAATTATCGCATGGAGTATACAGAATATACTGAATAGCACAAATATATTGTACAGAACTTATTAGTGAACTGAGAAGTAGTTTTATACAATGTGTGACTGCCAGCCATTTTGCTTTAAGGAAGATTTGACATCACTGCTCAGTTTCAGAAGTTAGTAAGATGACCCTCCAGATATTATTTGCAGTTGTTCACAGAGCTCTGAGATTTGTCTTTGGGGCAGATGCAGTTACTGATAGTCTCTACTCTAAATGGGCATGATGTGTGCCTTTACCATTAGCCTCCCTATCCTTAGGTGGCAGGAGTTGTGATATATTTTGGCCTGGAACAGTGGAAGTTTTATTTTAGCTTTTGTAACTTTGATATGGTGTTGAAATCTTGGGATTGGTCTAATGAAATTATTAGGTTTCAAAATGGTGGTGTATTTCCTATGCAATGCTGATGAATCTGATACATCAATCTGTTAAGATTATGGCAAATGTTTTTATGTAGTTCCTAAAATCATAGACTTTTTTCATTTGGCATTTAGGGTTAGTTGTTCATTAATGTGTCAGATTGTCAACTGGTTAAGGTCATAATGAAAATAACTTTTAAGTTCAGAAATTGTATCAAATTTGCATTAATTCTCTTGCGCTTCTGCTAGCATATAAAATGTCATTACAAATATTATAAATCATAAAATTATAACATGATAATCAATAAAGCATGGAAATCAATCGAGGCAATTAAAATGTTAACCACCAAAAAATATTTACATCAATTGAATTTTATACTTTTTTATTAAATGTTAATAATACAATACAATTCCCACACGTTCATGTGAAATACAAACTTTAAAATGAAATGAATGTCATGCTTTTACTTCATTATTGGAGTAGATTTTGAAAACTTATTTCAGATTCTGTTTTGCAAAATTGTATGACAAAAGTTCAGAAATGTTGTACTGTGTAAAAGATGTTTCTTTGAATCATAGGTCCTGAAGTACCTACTAGATTGTTGATCTTAAGACTCTTAAGAAACATAGCCTTATGTTCCCATGCTAGATTTTAGCCCTTTCATTTATTTTATTTATTTGTCCTTTGATAAACAGGAAAATCTGACTGAGCCAATGATCCATTTTCAAAGGAGGCCTGGGGAGAAAAGCTCCGCAACAGATTCCAAAACATTTTAACTGTAGGTAGTGAGCAATTATTTACAAGGGAATCTCACAGCAAATCAGATGTCTTATAATGAGTTGGGGAGAAAGGCACTATGAAACACATATAACATAATTTTATAATAGCTGATATGTAATTATGTACAAAGAGAGAAAACCCCAACAACAGATAAAACACAACAGAATGAAATACATTTATGGAATATGGCTAGGATAAATTGTAATCAAGAATGCAATATGGAGGGTGTGGCCAAGATGCCAAAGAGATAGCAGCACTTTTAGATGCTCTGCCTAATAGAAGTTTTTTCTGACAGGGTTTTTTCTTAATATTATTTTCAAAACATTTAATTTTTCTCTCACTTATACTTTTGGATATTGTGGTTGATTTTTTCCACAAATAATTAAATTTTGCTGAACAGAAAGTGAGTTTTTTCTTGTCAGAAGTACTGCTGCTGATTACAGTAGACACTGTCAGTCAGAAGTCATTCAAAAGCTTCTCTCCAGGAAAGTTCTATGAAGAAAGAACTACCAACAATAATCTCCAGTATTCAAGATCTTTCCATGAGAATGGACAATTTAGAAAAATAATGGAAAACATGAAGAAAGAAAATAAAAACAGATTAATGAGTTGAAAGAGATAATTACAAAACACACAGATCAGATAGTAGAAATTGAAGAATCTCTAAATGAAATAGATGGAAGACAACATGAAAATGATAACCAAATCGACTTCTTATTAAAGTAAATACCCTACTTTCAGACAAGCTGGAAAACTTAGAGTCAAGATCACGAAGAAATAAAATTAGAATATATGGTATACCAGAAAAAATGGAAGGAAACAACACATAATACAATTTTTAAATGACTGGTTACCCAAAATTCTAAACTTACCTGAATCTCTTTCTTTTGGGATAGAGAGAGCTCAAATATGTCACTGTCAAAAAATCCTAATGCTTCAAGATCCATCATCATCAAATTTTTATCATCCCAGGACAAGGACTTAATTCTGAGGTCAGCCTGGTCAGGTAATCCTATACAAATAAATAGTCAAAACATAAGATTTGACGATGACTACACCTCTACTATAATAACCAAAAGAAAAGCCTGCATTCCTCTCATTAAAAGTTTGAAGAAATCAGAAATTAAAGCACAAATCATTTTTCCTGCCAGAATCAAGATTAATCTTTCTGAAGGAACAAAAATATTTAATAACCTTGAAGATGCCTCTGAATATGTGAAAAAAAATAAGATACTGGAAAATGTTGAAGATATGGACATCTCCTTACCTAGCTTAAAAAAGCAAGCAACAACCAGTAAAATGTCTGCAAATGATAAAATAAGTAAGAAGCTCAAAGGGGAAATAATATAAATGAAAAACTTCTATAATTCTTTCAACCATCAGAATATCCCTTTTTTATTGCTGCATATTACCCTCTTCAGGGAAAATAAATATTTTAAGGTAAAGTCATTACAACTTTTTTTAATTTCTTTTTATTTATTTATCTTTTTAATTATTCATTAAACTAAAATATTTTAATCCTAGCACATTACATATTAGAAAATAGGTACAAAGAAAACTTTTTATTATTTGATTTACATGAATGCTTATTAGTTTTGTCTGTTGTAAAAGCACAGTCAAGAGAACCGGGGGTTCTTCTCGTTAGTACATTATATGAGATAACACAATTTCTTTTCTGTCCTTTATCTGTATTCTTCTTATATGATAGTGATTAAGTCTTTTTAGACCTAAAATGGTAATGGTTATTAAAGTTTATGTTAGATACCTTAAAATTATTTGTAATGATTTATGGTCATGTTAAATCAAATGTGTCCTTACTGGGAACGCTTCCGACTGTGTTGGGGTGGTTTCATGTATATTTGGGAACTTTGCATCACTGATAGATGTGATGTGCAGACACATATGATGTTAATAACTAATTTTCTTTGAAACCTTTGAGATGTCTATTTTCAAAAGAGTTGTGTTTCATGAGCTTAGTTCTGAGTTGATGATTTGGGGAAGCTTATAGATATGGAGGTCTGTGATTTAGAGAGAGAAATTGATTTATCTTGTCAAATATACAAACATTGTTTAACATCTTTTGTTTTATTTATTTATTTTTTTTGCTTGGTTTCTCTCACGAGTATCTCATGAACCTTTAGCATAACGTTCAACTGATCTCACAGATCAAGCTTTTAACCGCCAAATTTCAAGAGGCAAAAGAATGTCTCCACGAGAACTCTCAGTGATGCTCTTACCACACAGCAACAAGATGCTCTAATATGTATTTTAAAGAAACCTTTTATTGACCGTTAAAATCCCGTTGCATATTCATGAATCCAGAATCTGCCAGTTGGTCAAAAAAACAGAACAACGGAACATTTAATGTCAGTATATATTTAGTAATTAATATGAATAAGCACAATTTGTTTTGTAAATAACTTATAAAGTTAATAAGTTAAAAATTAAAAATGGTGTGGTAAGCATTACATTTCTGCATAAAATGCTTGGTGCTCATGTACTGTTGTAGCCAGATTTTTGGGATTGCGAAAGGCACATAGTTGCATACTGATGGCTGCCTGAAAAATTTCAGCCGGCTGATGATAGTTGCTGATAATGTCCAGTAGGTGCGTGTGGGTTTCAGAAGCAGCAGACTTTTTAAATTGCATGAAGTACCGCCCTGGTATCAGCTGTTGGCGTCTTGATAGTAAGGAACATGTTAGTCATGTCTGTCTTGTTGTGAGTCAACATTGAGAACCATGGTTTCACACGTGTTTTTGAAATATATCAACTTGTGGTATATGCCATTTCCAGAAGTCCCGTTAATTGTTTTGGTTATTGGGAGGAATTATGATTGGCATTTATAGTTAAACATAAGGACTTGTTGTTAAAACACAATGACATATACAACTGAACAAAAGTGGTTGCGGTAGTGCATAGGTACCAAATATTTCTTAAAGGCATGCCATATATGCACAGACAGAAGAGCAACATACTTTATATGTGTATGTGTGTGTATATGTGCATGTATGTGTGTCTGTGTATGTGTGTGTGTGTGTGTGTGTGTGTGTGTGTGTGTGTGTGTGTGTGTGTGTGTGTGTGTGTGTGTGTGTGTATGTGAGATATCTGAATATTGGTATATGTTCACATTGTCAAATGATTTGCATGGTGCAGATGTTGTCTCATATAATATACCTGCTGATTGGCTTTTAATGAAAATAATTATATAAATGGGTTCAGAAATGGAGTGTTATATTTTTTCTGTTCTTCACATCCATACCTCTCAACCTGGAAACATCAGAAATCTGGACAAGGCCCATGAAAAATAGGTACAAATCTGTACGTTGATTAACATAAAATTTGCATGCATAATTATGTAGCACCGCCTACTCCAATGGAATTGTGGGATACCAACTTTCAAATGCAAACTAAAGAACAGACAACCAAAATATAGCACCAGAGTCCCTCTGCAGCCATTCCATTGCTCTATTATCTGGCTATTTCACCCCATTTACCATAAACACTAATGTGCATACTGCTTTACTTCTACAATGATTATTTAGATCTTATTTTTACATTTTATAGCAATGTACTACCCAAGCAGAGAAATCAGGTTCAAAAGCAAGGATAAATTGATCCTGAAGTGAAGGACAAACCAGAAGCCTTATTTTTGAAGCCAGATGAAGAATCGACTCCTACTCAAGGGCTACAAAATACCTACAACACAGATTTTGATAACACACGTCAAAGTCTTCAGAAATATTTTGTCATGAAACAATACAAAACTACTATAAATATTCATCGGTAATGTAGCAGCAATTGTCAGTTTGGGCACAGGAATAATTTGGCAATGAAAAAGCCATAGGATGGAGTAGTCGACTCACTGATTCTAATGTCTTCACTGTTAATCTAAAGAAAGTGTCTGACTCATCCCCATTTCAAGTGCCAAACCACCAGCAATGTGCTACAAAGAAATGTGAACTATTCAAGCTCTAGGACACTAATCTGAAAGATTATTTACCCACCCACTGCACTGCTTCCCTATCAATGTGAAGATGACTCTCTGCTCAATAAAGACTCCTGTACCTATGCAGATTTTCATGTTGAAAGACCCTTGAAAAATCAAGACTAAATAACCAATGTTCATCAATCCAATAAAATACAACTTTCAACCCTTGGGGGATTCTGAAGTTTACTAACAAAGATTTCAGACCCTTACACACACACCACTTGTTAACTTGAATAAAATCTTGCATGAGGCATCTCAGGACTGCAGCATCCACCCCCTTTAAAAGTACAACACAGTACCAAAAATCCATGTAAATACTGTCGGGGTAGAACCCATAGACTTCTGCATCAAAAGCAAGTATACTATCTGTTGTGTTACCAACAATGCAGACTTGATACAAGCAGCACTAAACTTCTCTTCCCCTGAAGAACTTTGCAGCACAAGAAATCTGGAAGAAGCCAACATTTATTGGGGGGGGGGGGGCAAAGGCCAAAAACCAGAGTGTGGGACACATTTTAAACACTGCTTTTATAATATTAGAAAATTGCCAGAATAGAAAGCTTTGTTGTTAACATACGTTTCCTGAACAATAGGAAATCTGAAACGTAAACAGCTATAATTAATTTAGTGAATTCAGTTCTCACTGATTTTCCAGACAACCACAAATTTTAAGAGAAACACAGACCAAAAGTATGAGCCAAACATTCCAGATACTCTCTGAAACTTATGGACTTGACTCCTTGGCATTTTACACACACACAAACCAGCAGCATGACCATCTTTCCACACACACAAACCAGCAGCATGACCATCTTTCCACACACACAAACCAGCAGCATGACCATCTTTCCACACACACAAACCAGCAGCATGACCATTTTTCCAGCTAAATAAATGCAGTTGAATGGCGAAACTAATATCTGTTCTTAAATCAAAGCAGAATCAATAGTGAATACACACACATTTCTGTTGAATGACAAATACACTTATTAATTTCTGTTCTTGAATCACTAGTGAATACACACATTTCTGTTCAACTTTCCTTTCATGACCCTTCTTTCCACCTCAATTAATGCAGTTGAATGGTAAATACACTTACTAATTTCCGTTCTTAAATCAAAGCAGAATCACTCCATTCTTAGAGCAGCATGACCATTTTTCCAGCTAAATAAATGCAGTTGAATGGTGAA
This sequence comes from Protopterus annectens, assembly GCF_019279795.1. NCBI lineage: Eukaryota > Metazoa > Chordata > Ceratodontiformes > Protopteridae > Protopterus > Protopterus annectens. The sequence goes on from NC_056727.1 coordinate 1,179,551,970, forward strand.
ACTAATTTCTGTTCTTAAATCAAAGCAGAATCAACTGTGAATACACACACATTTCTGTTCAACTTTCCTTTCCAGCAGAACACACAGCTGCATGACCGTGGATGACTGAACAAAAATTAACAGTTTAATTTTATGATAGGTCACACAAAAACAAAAGCATGTGCGAGCACACACATGCAGATACCTCTGCACTGCAGTGTGTTCTCTTCAATTTTCACATACATTATGGCACAGTGCTCTGTTGAATACACACACACACACTAAGAAAAAGAACTGCAGTACCTCTCAGCAATCCACAGAACTGCAATGGAATCCTAATCACCCTGTTAAACGGCATATCACTAGCAGTCCCCAAGCAGCTAAATGGCAGCATGGCAGAAGCAGATATAGTATTCACTCACCCAGTAGATGTAGATAACTCCACTCCAAGTATGAACGGATTTAAATCTGCCCCAGATGAACCGAATATTCAAAGAGAGCAACATGCACGGCATTAAAATAAAAGCAGCTCGGATGAACTGAGTATTCAAACATACAGCCGTGCGCGAATATTCAAACAGGCAACATGTGCGGCTGAGCTTAATTCCGACAGGCTGATGGAGCGGACATCATCGCGCACGTGATGACATCAGCTCCGAAATTGCAGAATAAATAAAATGGTTTAAAAAATCGGAATGAAGGAGTGCCACTCGGGATTCGTGGCACCCCTTCATTGGGACCCCAAAACTCGGTAAAAACTGAGTAATTCAGGACGGTTGGGAGGTCTGTTCACATCTGCTCATTCTTGAAGTTATTACACCACTCTATAGTTGGTAAATGAGCTGTTTCGCTTTGGATTTCAGCACACTGGCTACGATTCATTCTGTGACTCTTACGGTACTATTTAGGTATGCAAATAGTGTGAATGAATAATATTCCAAAGCATAAAGTCTAATAAAGGTGCTTATTCATAACTAATTGATGTTTATGTTGCTTTTCTATGTAACGATACTTCACGAGGCATATCCCCTACAGTAGTGCACTTTGAACACTAGATGGCAACAGCTACAAAGGGACACAGCAAAAACACCGGCTGGCTTATTTTGTAACTGTTTATGTCAAAAGATAATCAGAGGAAATACATTAACAATGTGATGTTTAAAAGTGTATTGCTTTAGAATGTCAGAGCACAGTGACTTCATTTTTCAACATTTTTTATCAAATCATCTATGGAGTCAATATTAATGTTCATTATTTAAAATTGCAATCTTCCTGTCACTGGAAAGCAAAGTAATTGTTATGTCAATTCTGCAAGCTATGTATAACTGCAAGTTTCACTAAACCACCTCTTTCTATTCTAGGGATTTTTCTGATATGAAGAAGTTATAATTAAAACAGGTGAGTATATGTGCTTTCAGGAAAGCAATGAGTTTGTGGGCTAAATATCAACATGTTAGTTTCATCCAGAACACATTGTTATAAACATTTTTGTCATAAGCAAATGTTTTATCTTGAACTCCATTGGTTCTCTAGATGCCTTTCCTTCTCTTGTTAAGATATTTGATTATTTTGGTGTTCATTTATATCTTATCTATCTATCTAGTTATCATAACACACATTTTACTATTGTTTTGCAAGCAAATATTGATGTTACGATACTACTGAAAAGTTCTTACATAATTTTATGTTTAATGACAGGTTTTTATGCATATATATACATACAGTTTGGATTCTTAGTTAGGTGAGTTATGATTTCATGCAATGTGATAGCTAAATGTTTGTATTATTTAGTCTTGACATAAGGAGGGATGAAATAATATATCAAAATATATGCTCTGAGAAGTTTCCTTATTCATTTGAAAATTACAATACCTACGGTAGTTCATACTCTGCCCATCTTACAAAGGTCTAACACAATACTTCAGCTGCCCAAGAGATGCTTATGATAATGAAATGGTTAGATAAGCTTTGAGCATAACTTGAAGAAAAGACTAGAAGAAAAGAAAATAGATCTATAGGTTATATAATAGTTATCTCCTACATAATTTTAGAAGTAGGTAAAATAATATCTAAATGAAGGTTTGTTTTTGTTTTCTTTTAATAGATTTGAAATATAACAAAAAGATGAAAAAGAAGAAAAATTATAAGATAAAATAATTCTCAAATATATCTCATTATTATTAATATATTTTAGAAATATAACCCATAACTTTTCTGGTATATTTATCCCTATCTATTTATTTATTAATTTTTAACTTTTAAAATTTTATTTTTATTTTATTTTATATGTACAAGTACTCTAGTAATAGAAATGTTTGAACTCTAAGGTTGTGGTCTTAATTTAATTACTTAATAGACCCATAGTAACATTTATACATCTTGGAGAGTTAATAGGTTCCTAGTTTGTTGGTCTAATAATATATTAGGTAGCTGCATTGGTGAATAGTAGTCTTGTGCACTAATGATGATAGCTGGTGGTATTGATGATTTATTCATCAATCCAGGAACTAGATGTTTCATGGTTAGTTTTGTATATAGTTATGTTTTTATGTTCTCTGAATTTTATCCACTGTATAAGTCCAAAATAGCTTATATTTGTCAAAAGTATAGCTTAATTAATGTCTGTGTTTAAATGTTTATCTTTGAATGTAAATGGTCTTAACAACCCTACTAAGAGAGGAACATTGGATAAAAATCTGGCTTCTAATAAAGCTGATATTGTATTTATGCAAGAAACACATATTATTCAGAAAGACTTAGGCAAAATATCTTTTAATGGATATAATATTCTAACCGAATCTCATTTCCAAACTAAGAGAAGAGGAACAATGATTTTATGGAAGAAATCTTTACCAATTCCTAAAATAATTGATACTTTCACTGATAAAAATGGCATGTTATGTTTAGTAGTATTAGAATTAAATAAGAAATATTTCACTTTAGCCAATGTCTATTGGTTACCTGGTATTGGTGCTAAATCGGCAAATAAATACTTGGAAATAATATCAGCAAAATCCAAATGAGATATCATCATGGCAGGCAATTTTAATTGTATCTTATCAGTTAAAGATACTACTAAAGGTAGTAATGTTAAGATACAAGCCCCAGCTAAAAAATGATTAGTTTTGTCTCGTTATATAATCTTAAAGATATATATATATATATATATATATATATATATATATATATATATGTGTGATCAAAGAACAGAGTTCTCTTAATTTTACACATTTCTCTTATAGATATGGCACTCAGACAACCACTGATAAAGTGTTTATATCTGATAACTTAATACCTAAGACACATGATGTTTTCATCACTTCCTGCCCCCTGTCAGACCACAATGCCATACTATTTAAAATTAATATTAAACTGAATGATCTTATTCACTGGCAGAGACTACCAGCTTATATTATTAAGATAAAGGGATTTAAGGAATGGTGTATTAATGAATTGAATTATTTCCTTGAAATTAATAATAATATTGATACAAATAAAATAATTATTTGGGACTCTTTAAAGTCTTATCTATACGGGAAAATAAAAACCTGGTATCTTCATAAGAGGAAAGAATGGGACAAAGAATTATTCGCCATACAGTTGAAAATTGACACTTTAAAAATGAAACTACACCCTAAAGATATGTGTTCTAACTTGGAATTAAAACAACTAAACCTTGACTATTTATAAATCCTTAGTCATAAAGTAGCAATGAATCTACAGAGATTAAAATTGCAAACATATTCCTCCAACCCCAAACATATGCGCAGATTAGCAGTTAAATTGAAAAATTTGACTACAAATAGACATATAACAGAGATAATAGATACTTCTAAACACAAATCAAAACACTTTTCAGATATAAAATAAATGTTGGAGATTTTTCATTCCTATTATGAATCCATGAATAAAACAAATCTAAACTTTACTAAAAGTAATTCAAAAGTAGAATTTTTAAGAAATAATATCAATAACAAACTTTCTAAGGAACAAAACAATAGATTACTTAAATCAATATCATTGATAGAAGTTAAAGACAGACTACAAAACCTTAAAAATAATAAAGCCCCTGGTCTTGATGGTATAATAGGTCAATTATATAAAATCTTCCCTGATAATGTTTTGAAAATATTAATAATAGCACTTGAAGAATTTTGAACATGTGGTAAACTTTTTCCTTCATGGAAATATTCATTAATTTCTCCCATTCTAAAGCAGGGTAAAGATTCTAAACTTGTTTCCTCATATCACCCCATTTCCTTGTTAAATATTGACTATAAATTATTCACTTCTATATTAGCTAATAGACTAAATCAAATTATGCCGACTTTAATAAACAATGATCAGGCAGGTTTTATATTAAATAGAAAAGTTCATGATAATACTTTTAGACTCCTAACATTAATAGATTTTGCAAATAATAAAAAAAAGAACTTTCAGTTATTAGCCCAGATCTAGATAAAGCATTTGATTCTATTAATTGGACATATTTATACATGGTACTAGAAGAATTTAAATTTTCTTCTGATTTTATAGATTTATTAAAGAAACTATATGAATGTTCTATAGCTTATATTAAAATTGGTGCCTTTTTATCTGGCCCACTTAAAATACTAAAAGGCACTAGACAAGGTTGGCCTTTGTCTCCTTTATGATTTGCATTATCAATAGAACCCTTTGCCAATTTTATAAGAAAAAATGTCAGTATAAGAAGTTTTGAAGTGGATGCAAACTATTCCTCTAAAATTCTACTTTTTGCTGACGACATCTTATTAACAATTGGCAATATTGATTTATCGATTGACCATGTTATTAGATCATTAAAACTCTTCAAAGAGATCACAAGTCTTAGTTTTAATCAGAATAAAACAGAAACTATTCTTATAAATAAAAAATTAAGTAACACTTTATCTTTTCATAATAATTTTAATTGGACTAATAAATTGAAATATCTAGGGATTTATATACATTCTAAATGGAAAGACACTATAGAAACAAATTATAAAATTTTGTTGGAGCAAATTAGAGAGCATATTACTAAATGGAATAAAATGCTCTTTACCATGGAAGAAAGATTATCTCTGATAAAGATGATTTTATTACCAAAAATTCTATTTTTTCTTCAAGCGTTAGTAGCTCCTCTTTCTAAGAAGCAACTAAAATATTTAAATTCTTTATTAATTACATTTCTATGGCATCCTCAAAAACTGAGAATTAAATATGACTGGCACTATAAAAATTGGACTGAAGGAGGAATTGCTTTTCCTAATGTTGAACTTTATGCAGATGCTATTATTCTTAATATAATAAGTTTATGGTTAAGCCCGAAATACTCTTTAAATTGGAAATATTTACATAAAGCAATCCTATTAAGTACTATTGAATCTGTAACTAAGGGTATAGACTGCTCTGAAAATATTAAGTTTTTCATAGTAATTAAAACATTATTTTTCAATAGTCAGGTGAAAAATTTAAAATGTATTCCTATAATTAATTATATCTTGCAAAATTTAAAAAAAGTAATAAATAAACATCTATTAACTAATAATTTGTCCATCTTAATGCTCCCAATAATCTTAACCAATGGTTGTTTGGACTCCTTTAATATGGCGAAAATAAAAATTATGGAAGAAAATGGTTTAATATTTTGGCACCAATTTTTAGGAGACAATAATATTCATGACATCACTTATCTCTTAGCTAGATATAATGCCTCCCATAATAATTGGTTATATATACAAATCTTTAGAGAGTTTATCCTAGCAGTATCCAAGATATATCACTTTTCTGGTATAACAGACCTTCACAAAAAGTTATCTATCCTTTTTTGCATTTTCCCATTTGGGATATAATGTAGATATTTCAATATCTAGATTTTATAGTATTCTTAGATCTGATTCAGTAATATCAGAAAACAATTTATGGAACTACATGATTAATTTCAATAACACACAATTATCAGAAAATGATAAAATATTAATTCTTAAATCTGTACATTATATGTCTTCATCTACATATTGGCAAATTTTCACTTGGAAATTTATCCATAGAAGTTTTATTACACCACAAAAAGCCTCTAGAATAAACAAGAAGGATTCTTGTAGATGTTGGAGATGTGATGAGCTTTTGGATGCTGATTGGACACATATGTTTATAGAATGTAGAACAGTTACACCATTTTGGACTGAGTTTACAAACTTTATTAAAGCTTTGTGGTCAGTTAGATGCGAAATGCCTAATTCTTTGTTGCTTTTTAATGCACGAATGCCAAGATATGTTCCATTAAATCAATTGAAACTTCTTTGGACCCTTCTTGCTATAGCAAGAAAAATCATTACCAGAAACTGGAAATGTAGAAATATCCTCTCTTTTAATGAATTTATATCTCTTACTAAGATTAGTTGTAGTAGGGAATTACAAACAGCTTTGTTACATACCTCAAATGTGACTCATAAACAAATTGCATGGGTAAAGCTCAAAAGATTATTAGACAAAATGTAATCTTTATTAAAGATTTAGCAACTATTTTGGACTCTGTATATAGTTTGTATTAATACACTGTGTTT
>NC_056727.1:1179929237-1179936737 GCF_019279795.1 Protopterus annectens
CTGTTTACCAAAGTCTAGCCTGTGTATGTGATGGATAGATATGCCTAAATGTTTCTCTATTTTCATTACAGCTCCAGCTGAGTGGGCTGTGAACCAGGAAGCCCATGACAGCAAGTTGCAAAGGTTGCGTCACGAGGTTGGGGAGTAACAATCCTGTTTGCAGTAGTCATACCAAATAAATATAAAAGAGTAAAATGTCACCTGGCAGTATAAAAATTGTGTATGGTTTGTAGTGAATAAACCAGACAATATGACAGTAATAGTCCCATTTAGGTCATATTAAAATAAAAGTGGAACTGCCTGGCAATAAAGTTCTGAATTCTGGACTCATTGTGTTTCCTCTGGTATTGTATGGCCTGGCATGTTGCATTCACCAAGATCTGATATCTGAATAGAAATGTTGAGTTAATCACTGTTTCTCACACTGTGCTACATAAAAAATATGTCTAGGAATGTCTGTATAAGAATGTTGTAATTGCAGGGTCAGATTGTACAACCAAGAAAGACTTAGATAGAAAACACTAAAACATAAAACAGCAAGTCCTAAAACTCACTCTGATGAAATACAGATTGTTGTATCTTTAGCAGATGCAGCCATGGTTCAAATCCTGGCAGTGGTAGTAAGCTGTATACATAATTGTAACTAGGATTTTGGAAATATGTGTTGAAACAGGTAGTGTAAACAAACATTCCCCCCACAGGTCTTCTAGGTAAGAGAAGTAAAAAGTAGCTATACGACAGTTTAATTATACACTGTGTACAAATATAACACTGGGCAAACCAAGGCCATAGGGTATTGTAATAATACCTGTAGAGTAATGATTAGAGCAATGATCATTAAAGTTGTGAGTACTGCATGGATATACAAGTTGTTAATTGGCATCTCTCTCTCCCTGCCACCATATCTGCAACAATAATCTAAACGCACAAATCAATGGGTATGTTTTGCACCAAACTTACTGCTGGGACACATGTCCTATTGTTCAACAAATTTTGAAATGTTTCTCTATTAATGTTCCATGTTGAAATACTATCATTGGTGGCCTGGTGCTATTAATGTAACCTGCATGCCGTTGTAATGGCCACTGTGGTTCCATATATGCATGTGTTCTGTTTTCTATGCAACTGTACCAAATCTGTTGTTTTGTGTTAATGGGAATATCTGTGCATGCTGTTATAAGTAATCCTGGATTTTGTTGACTATTACTAACCCACATATGTTCTAAAACTGCAACACTATAGCACATTTGGGAAGGCCGGCCCAAGCAGACCCACCTCTCCCACCTCATCTGGTTGTGGCACCAGGCCCCAGCACATCTGGGACCCACCCCAGGCCATCTTCATTCACTGGTCCTGCACCACCTTCAGTTGGAACTGCTTCAGGGGATGGGGCTTTTCCCCCGCTGGAGTGGGCATGGGCAAGATACCATCAGGCGAAGCCAGGTCCAGGGATTGGTGTGTAGCGAGCTCCGAAAGGAGTTTGGAGATCTGCTATGCAAGCTTGTGGGCCACATGGCACAATTAGAGGATCAGTCTGCCATTCCCGTTCAGCCCCCAGCACAGCCACCTTTAGGCCCGTGAAGCTGCAGTGGTGACTGCCCATGGGTTGGGACCTCAATACCACTGTTTCCATATGTGGGTTCATGAGCTTCCGATTTACAAACACCCCTCCCTGTCCAAGGTGTTTACCCCCCCACATGTGTCATATACTGCCCCTGTATGCTGTCTTGCCTGTCTTCCTACTCAACCTACCTGCCCAAATATACCTACTATCCTTGCCCTACATCCCACTCTCACCTTAAAAAAAAGGGCAATCTGTTCCCAAAAAAAAATTCCCCCCATACATAGCTGTCCATGTTGCATGTGTCCACTGGACACATGTAATCTGGTCTAACTGACTTCACAACACATTTTTGTTGTCCTCACCCCTCTTTCAGGGGTTTGAGTGTCCAAATATACCTCCAAATTCAGTATATATGCACAGCTGTTGCTGTAGAAGAAATGGAGAGCTATGGATCTTCCCTACACCTGTCCTATAGATCCCTAGCTACTTTCCCTATTGTCTTCCCTCTGCATGTCTCCTTTTTCACTACTTTCCTATCACACCTTTTTTCTTTTCTTTTAAAGAAATTAGTGTGGTGGTAAGCGGGAGTAAGCTCTTTTAAGAAGTAATAAGTGGAATTAAGCCTGTTTGCATGGTGCTAAGTAATGCTTACACAGATTAACCAATTTTAAGTCTGTCTGTAATCATATTCAACCGGACGTTAGCATTGCTTACCGCCGCACAAACCCACATACAGCAGCTTAAAAGTGCCTTAATCACTGTGTATCCAACAGCCCTTGTTCTGCCCAGCAACAAAATATTCAGCTATTGCAAGTCTCGAACCCAGTACCCTGTACACCATAGCCACACCAGTTTACCACTAAGTCATCTGCACTGTAAACATGCTTAATGTTTTTACAAACATATCATGCAGTACAGTCATTCAACAGTAGGGAAAATGTATTTATATATGCACATGTGTAGACATATAGATATATATATATATATATATATATATATATATATATATATATATAATCTACACAATGGCAAATCCAGCATTAAATACAAACAGTATCAAGGAAAAATGCCAGAGAGTCCAGAAAAGTAATGTACATCTACTTTAATGGCTGACAAACCAAGCCACTTCACAAGCAAACCAGATTTTGCCTTAGCATCATCAGTGCATGTAATGGAAGGTACCCTCCCCCTTATTTATACACAACCATTTAAAGCAACAGTCTGCCCCCAATCATGAGTACATCAGCACCAAATGAAATGAATTTGTTAATCAGCATTTTTTTACATTATACATCATAAAGAAATAAACTTTATCTATCTCCAAATATACATGTAATCTAAATGTGCATAATCCTATATAAACAATAGAGTCTTAACAAGATCATCAATGATCATTCAACCCAGGTTTAAATAGGGCTCCCAAATTGACTATCCATTGTCATTTGTTTTCATAAGAATGTTATGTTTGTGTACTATTGACAAATTGTAGCCTACCACCTTGTCAATACCCAAAAAAACAAAATGTGCTGTTGGATGTGCCAACATATACTTAAATAATGCACTTCTGTTCCATCAACATTTTATGCCACTAATGTGTAAAGATATACATTGTTTAAAACTAAGGGATGTTTGCCCTATATAAAAGGAGTGACATTGGCATACTGCCATGTATACTACCCATTCAGTTACACATGATTAAATGACGGATATTGTACACTTTTGAAATATTGACAGAAGTGAACGATTTTGTCTTAGATATCCATTTACAACATATGCAATGCTCACAATAAGTGCTCCCTACCACTGTTGAATGTACCTTATCACCTTGCCTTACATGTCCCTTTTTGAAACCAGACAAATGTTCTCCTATAGTTCTTCCTCTTCTAAATCCAAACAACAATCTCGTCCCAATAATCAATCAAAATATGCATCAGATTTCAATATATGCCAATGTTTTTCAATTATTTGTCTAATTTTGAAAACATTAGATCCATACGTAGTCATAAACTGTATATTGTTGTTTGTGGTAGTATTAGGTCGTACTTTATCCTGCAATAAATGCGTCCTAGACTGATCCCCCGCTTGCCTTAATGCTTCATCCACCAATTTATGGTCATATCCCCGGCCTATAAATCTAGATTTTAATTGTTTTGCCTGTATCCAAAACTCCTCTGTCTTAGAGCAAATTCATCTTAATCTAGGAAATTGGGTCTTAGGAATATTGGTAACTATGTGGTGAGGATGACTGCTATTGGCATGTAATAATTAATTTTTGGAGAAAGGTTTCCTATATAAACTTGTAATCATTGTGCCATCAATGGCTTTAGTAATATTCACATCCAAAACTTCAGCTGTATGTAGATCTATTTTACCACTAAAATGAATACCATAGTCATTGGAATTTAAATATTCCACACATTTATTCCATTTTTGGGTGTCCCTTGCCCAGATTACACAGCAGTCATCCAAATATTTTCGCCACATTGTAAGATTTTCAATATATTTATTCCTACTACTGTATATAATTTGAAATTCAAAAAATCCCATAAAAAGGTCGGCATATATGGGTGCAATGTTGCACCCATAGCTGTACCCTTTGTCTCTATATTCCATTCATTACTTTATTTAAAAGAATTATGCTCTAATACCAGTTTAAGCAAAGTTAACAAAAATTCCATGTCCACCTCATCATACCTACCAGACATCCCCATCCAATATTTGACTGCTCTTATATATGCCTCATGAGGGATACTATTATACAACGCCTGGACATCTAAAGTGCCCATATATGCTTCATTAGAAATCTGTAAATCACTCATAAATAACAGAAATTGATTTGTGTCTTTTATACGGGCTGTAACATGTCAACAGTGGTTTAAGCTTAGATTCTAAATACTTTAACAATGGATCTATCAAACAGCCACGTCCAGCCGCTATTGGCCGTCCTGGGGGAGGAATCACTTGCTTATGTATTTTGTGTACCAAATAAAAATATTGGAGACTAGGATCTTCCACCATCAATTGTGTGGACAAGCTCTCAGTTATTACCCCACCCTTAACAGCCTGTTTTAATATATCATCCAAATGCTGTTTAAAGACCCTAGTAGGGACCAAAGAAAGGCTGCAATAAGATATGGCATCATTAAGATTTATGTCCATCTCTTTGTTGTAATCAGTTCTGCACAACACTACCGTAGCACCCCCTTTGTCCGGTCTAGTGATAATCGATTTATCATTCTGTTGTAAATTCTTGAGTGCCACTTTTTCACCTAGACAACTTATGTGTATTATGTCTAAACACATTATTTTGATTTATTTGTAACTCATGTAACACTTGTTGTTCAAAAACTTTAACCACCCCATTATATGGCGGTTGAAAATTAGATTTCTTAAATCTAAAACTTTCCACTTCACTCTGAAGCATATCCGGGGGTCTGTGTTCAAAAAAATATTTTAAATTCAGATTATGACAAAAAGCATTTAAATTCTGATCCACATCAAAATGTGAGACATAAGTAGTAAGTACATATCCCAAACCTTTATTCAAAACCTTAATTTCCAACTCAGTGAAATTGTAATCAGTTAGGTTAACCACCAACTGATTTTCAGCATCATAAGATTCTATAGAAACACTTAAACCATCAGCTAGGCTGCCAAAATCTTGAACATTTCTTCCCTCACTTCGATGCCTATGTTTTCTGCCCCCCCCTCCTAAAGGGCCCCTGGGTCTCTTGGCCATAGGGGAAATCAATGATTGGGGTTCAGTTGCTTCACTCTCAGTATCAGTATTAGAGTACCCTGATAACAACTCCAAATTCATGGTCAGCTTTCCAAAAGTCGATCATGTGGTCTCGGCCATATGAAATTTGACTTTGTGAAAAGTCGATGATGTAAAGTAGACCCATAGATATATATATATATATATATATATATATATATATATATATATTCCCCACATAACTTAAATATACCAACTCCGAGATTGCACTACAGTGCAGAAGGGGGAAATATTACCATTCTGCACTGTACAGAGATGGCGGTTCCCCATGGTCGGATTTTCAAAAGTCGATCATATGGTCTTGGCCATATGAAAGTCGTCTTTGTGAAAATTGACCATGTAAAGTAGACCCATATATCTATAGATTCACAGGTTCATAGGTTAGTACTAGGCTATCAGCCCCAGGGCCTATACAAGCCTAGCCAAACAATACCACAGATATTTTTCCCACAATATTTACTTCCCTGAACCCCTGTCTAGCATGATGACTGAAGTGATCCCCGGGGAGAATTTCTTATTTCCCATCCAATCGTTAAGATTTCTTTTGAAGAGGGCCAAGGAGGCACTCTGCTTGACATGTATGGGCAGACTATTCCAGAGTACGGGGAGTCTCTGGGTCAGGAACATATCCCTCCAGCATGTTTTGTTCATTGTGATGACAATGTTTAGATCCCTGGAGCATGTGGCTCTGAAGGATTAGGATTTCTTTAAGTGGAGCATGTCCAACAGCTCAGGATTTGACATGGCCTTGTATGTTAAGCAGAGATTGCCTCTGAGTAGACGATGTACCACAGAGTACAGCTGGAGTTTTTAGACAGTTAGCATAGAGCATCTGCTTTAGGCCTGTGATTCTTTTAGTGAGGTATTTCTGTGGCCTTTCCAGTTGTTGCAGATGTCTTGTGAGGTACATACCAAACGGGGCATAGTACTCTATAATGGGTCTAAAGAGGGATGAGTACAGTGGGGCAATGACCTCCTTTTTTCTGGAAGAAAACCATTAGGGATAACATGTGCCACATAGAAGGATTTTCTGACTGTTGTGGTGATGTGGTTATTGAAGGTGAGACCACTGTCCACCTCTGTCCCTAAGTCTCTCATCATACCTTCAGTGTTTAGTGTACTGCCACCTTTGTGGTAATTCATGTGTACATGTTTTTTCCCAAAAAGGATAACTATACATTTATTGGTATTAAGCTTGAGACCATGTCTCTGGCAACAAGCATCGGTTTCTGTATGGCCCTTTTGTGGAATAACCACATAATTTGGGGATTCAATAATGGCCCCCAGTTTGCATTCAACTGCAAACTTTGTTAGCCAGAGTCCCTTAGTGTTGGCCTGTACTTCAGAGAAGTAAATGCCAAACAAGAGAGGTCCCAGGACTGACCCCTGAGGTACACCACTTGTCACTTGTCTGGAGCTGGATTTGGATTCAGCTACTTTTACAGTCTGGGTTCTATCAGTAAGCCACTTGGTAACCCATCGAGTGATGTAGGGATTTATAGTAAGTTTATCTATGATTCCAGAGTGGGGGGATGGTGTCAAAGGCCTTGGCAAGGTCCAGATAGGCTGTGTGGACCACCTTACCCTCGTCCACAGCTCAGGAGACTGATTTGAAGAGGTCAGTCAGGTTCAGGAGACAAGCTAGGCCCTTAACGATCCCAAACTGGGTGGCAACCAGTGTTTGACGTTTGCCAATGTCTTTGTTTATAGGTTCCATGATAATGCATCCCATGCCCTTGCAGATCAGGCTCATCAATCTGATGGGACGGTAGTTCCAGGGATCCAAGGTGGATCGCCTCCTTGTGGAGTGGGATAACTGTAGCTGTGCGCCACTCAGTGGGCATGAAGCCTGAGATGAGGCTATGATAAAACATGACACTTAGGTGAGGTGCCAGTTCATTTTGTAGTTCATGTAGTACACAGCTCGGGGTGTCATCTGGTCCCACGGATGCTGTATTCTTAGCTTTGGAGAGTGCAGTTTCTACCTGTGTGGCCATGATTACCGGAGTTTGGCAATCTTTTGGTATTGAGATGGGCCCTTTAGGGGGTGATGGGGGGGGTGAAATTGGCACTAAATCGATCTTCCAGGATATTGGCTATATCCTTGGTATCAGTATATTTAATGCCATTCTGTTGTAGCTCAGGGCAGATCTGAGCA
>NC_056727.1:1179941737-1180021737 GCF_019279795.1 Protopterus annectens
CCTCATTCCTAATTCATGTTCAACATGCTCTCTAGCTTCCTTTGTTATACTATTGGAATAACCTCTTGCATTGAGTTTTGTCTCAATTTTATTAAATTCAATGCTCATCCTGTCCATTTCCGAGGTATTTGTCGCAATTCGTTTAAACGCTCCTAATGGAAGGGAATTTTTGAGATGGATACTATGCATGCTAGATGCATGCAAAAAATTATTAGCTGCTGCAACCTTGTGAAAAGGCTTGTATTGCACTTTATTGTCAGATCCTACGTAAAATTCTATATCCAAAAACTGAATCCTGTGCCTGCCTATATTATAAGTAAAATCCAGGCCACATGGATTATTTTTTATTTCCAGAATGAATTCCTCAAAATCGCATGGGTCCCCCCTGCAAAGAAACAAGAGGTCGTCGATAAATCTTTTATATTTCACGACTTTGTTCTGGAAAAAGTTCTTTGGATAAATAAATAAATTTTCAAAATGGGCCATAAATAAAATTGCGTAAGAGGGCACATACGGGGCCCCCATTGCTGTACCCTCTTTTTGTAGGAAATATCTGCCCTCAAACTCAAAACAATTGTGTGTTAAACAGAATTCCAAAAGACTAATGATATAACAAGTCCTTGGTCCTTCCCCCAACATTTTGCCAACAGCTTCAAGCCCCCATATTTTGCTGATGCTAGTGTACAATGATTTAACATCTACACTAGCCCAATAAAAATCATGTTCCCAACCAGTTCGCCCTACATCCAGGCTAACTTCCCTGGTGTTTTTCACATGAGCAGGAACCCTAGAAAGGTAACATTTTAACACTGAATCCAAAAAGATCCCTATATTTTGCAAATAGGCACCCCTGCCAGATACAATAGGACGACCTGGTGGGTTCCACAAATCCTTATGCAATTTTGGAACAATGAAAAATCTAGCATTTTTTGGATTTTTGATATATAACTTCCTAACATCCATTGATGTAAAAAACCCCAGGCGCTCACCTCTTTCCAATAGTTCTAGCAACATTAGATTGAATTCCTTTATAGGGTTTGAGGTCAAACATGTATATGTATTATTTTCCACTAACAACCCTAAAGCTATAGAGTTGTATTTCTCCCTGGGCAAGATAACCCAGTTTCCTCCCTTGTCAGATTGGGTAAATACATACTGGTTGTTTAACCCCCTCAAACTCTTCAGGGCCAACCATTCACCTTTGTTCAAATTATATAATTTGTTGCCCATTCTATATTTCCTATATTCAATCTCTATTTGCTTGAACAATGTTCTTTCAAAAACATTAATCGCCATGTTGACTTTCGGTGGAACAAAATTGCTTCGATAGGGAACTTTGGGAACATCAAACTTTCCATATCCTGTATTATATTCAAAACCAGATGTGCACAAAAAACATTCTTCTTCCATGTGAATATCAATGATTTCATTTTCATGAAGAGACATATTCATTAATGAACTATCTAATACAGAACTATCATGGTTATCATCACAATTTTCAAGCCTGTTGGCAAAAAACGCCCTCAAGTGCAGTTTCCTACAAAATTCTTTGGCTTCTAAAATTATGTCTGCCAAAGAAGGGAACCTCGTTGGCACAAATTTAGTGCCCTTACATAACACATTTTTAATGTTATCTGATGTAACAAAATCCGATAAATTTACTATACAAAAATTCTCACCTGTGTTAAAGTTAGTGCTAGAAAAATTATTCAGTCCATGTTCATATGAGGAACAAGTAATAAGTCCAGATTCAAAAACATTGTTAAGTTCAAAACTGGAAGAGACATCTTCATCTTCTTCTTCCCTTCCCCTGAAAATGCCAGCCTCGCCCTTTGTTCTGAGTGGGACTCTGGTTGGAATTACTAACCCCTCCATTCAGTCCAGAACTGGAAGCATGTTCCAAATTCAAATTTTCAAAGGAAACACTTTTTCTGCTAGTAGAATCCATTTCCGCTGAGGAGACTGAGGAATCTCTCGAAGCACTAGATCTAAAGCCCCCTCTGATCATTCTTTTCATGGTACGCCCTTTCTTAAAGCTGTATTGCCAAAAAAATATTTTACCAGATTCATGATCATTAGTGTCCCGAACAAACTTCTTTTTTTTGCGTTGTATAACCTCCGCCTCTATTTTCATGACTCTGTTTTTAATGTCTATCATGTGTCTTTCGAAAGTACTTTCTGAACTTTCCCTGATAAGTACCTTCTGCAACTCCAAAATAGTGGAGCGGACTCTGTCGAGTGTCCTTTCATTTCTCTTTACGAGAACCCCAAGTCAACTCAGCGTTCATCTCAGAGAAATCGCTTTCCATTCAGTAAATAAATAAGCTTCTTCCTCCATGAACTCATAAGCTGGTAAGCGCTAAATTCTGAGACCCCTTGGTGTAATATTGGAACTGATGTATTTTTCCAATAAACGTAAGTCATAAAAAGTGGTGACTTCCTTGATCATAGCCTTCTCCAGCTCCTCATATTTGACCGAACAGTCATTTTGGCAACCTACCCAAGGGTCGCTCATTGCCAGCTTCTCCTCTCTTTCTTTCCAAATGGAAATGAAATTGAAAGACTGTCCATGATATGCTATACCTGCCAGTGTAGCTGCTGCTACGTTCAACGACATGAATAGCCACTAGTTAAACAATCGAAAAAATGAAACATATACCAAAACACCAACGTCGCTGAACAAAGTAACAGCCAGACCGTGTTGATTGAATTCGTTTAATCAATTCTGGTACCTCGGCCTTCGCCTTCTCATGGAATAAATCTTATACACAATACAGTCACTTATAAATCATCCCGAAACATTTGCATAAATAATTTGTTTCAATAAAACAATTGAATATTTTATTTCTTAAAGCCACAACTACTTTCCCTAAAACTTTTTTAAACAACATGCGTTATTGAGCATATCCCAAATAACCATGTTGAACATGAATTAGGAATGAGGGGATCAAATAGAAAAAGGCTTGTACATAAAACAACTTATTTGGAGGAAACTAGGGACCAGTTTTTGAGTATTAGAGGGGATGCATATGAGGACAGTATATTTTTTGTTAATAAATTCTCAGATTTTTCTAGTATTCTAAGGAAAGTAGTATTGTCACTGTGGCCTATCATTGTTGGAGATGATAAGGTTGAAAAACTGTTTCCCAACACAGTAACATTTTCCTATGGTAGATTTCAAAACTTGAAGGAAATATTAAATACTAGAAGCAAGGTAACAAGGAACAGAAAGGTAGGGACTTGGAGATGCAAGGTTTGTGCTAGAGTTAGAAATTTAGATGGAACAAGAATTAACAACGTGAGATATAATGCTTTGGAATTCTTCAATTGCAACTCTTCTGGGGTGGTTTATATCATAGGGTGCAATTGTGCAACCCAGAAATGGTATATTGGACAAACCAGAAGGAGAGTCAAGCTTAGAATTCTCGAGCATTTGGGAGACATCAGAAATAGGAGGTTTGAAAGTCCGGTGGCCAGTCACTTTTGTGAACAGCACAGGGGATTTTCCGATGGGCTAGTTTTTTGTGTTTTAGGTAAACCAAATTATGTGGGTGACAACAATTCAGGTTTTCATAACAGGTTGTTGGAAATGGAATCTAGATTTATTATAAATTATAATACTCTTTTTCCAAATGGGATGAATTTAGAAATATAAAGTTATAAAATTATAAAATTATAACATTATAAAATTATAACATTATAAATTTTGTATAACAATAGTATTTTATTTTTTATCTTATTTATGAAATCATTCTACTTATGAAATGGTTATTTGGGATATGCTCAATAACGCATGTTGTTTAAAAAAGTTTTAGGGAAAGCAGTTGTGGCTTTAAGAAGTAAAATATTCAATTGTTTTATTGAAACAAATTATTTATGCAAATGTTTCGGGATGATTTATAAGTGACTGTATTGTGTATCAGATTTATTCCATGAGAAGGCGAAGGCCGAGGTACCAGAATTGATTAAACGAATTCAATCAACACAGTCTGGCTTTTACTTTGTTCAGCGACATTGGTGTTTTGGTATCCCAAACATATCAGTTAGTACAGTCATCCAACAGCAGGGAAAGGAGTCTGTAGAATCAGTCAGGTAGTCTATATATACATGTATATATGTACGAAGATGCATATATCTGGACAAATATACATGATACATATATACATAGAGAGATATACATCCACATTCATATCCACATAAAAGTATATATATATATATATATATATATATATATATATATATATATATATATATATGTATGTATATATATATATATATATATATATATATATATATATATATATATATATATGTGTGTGTATATATAAAAACAAACAAAATAAGAAAATAAGTCCGGAACTCAGGAGTGTGCTCTAACAAAATATCAAAAATCCAGCAAACAGCACAATTAACAAAGCCAGGGCCAGCCGATATCTAGTCCCAGTATGCCTTCAGCATATGTATCAAATCCCGGACAAAAGCATAAATAAAAAATTCAGAATAGTTCAAATGCTGAAAACAATTCCAATGACTCAGTTTAACAGCTTGCCAGCATTTCAATATGTGCATAAAGAACATGCTCCAAGACAAATAGCTAAAAATATAGATACATTTATTCAGCTTGCAGAAATAAAAATAATAAAACTGTAGAGGGATAACCGCTTTCGGGTTACTCCAAACAACCCTTCTTCAGATCCATATAACTTGTGTCTCTCAAGTATCTGATTTTTAAAAAACATTCAAACAATGAACAGCTGGCTTCAATTTGATGTGTCATAGATGTCTCTTCAATGTCCGCCCTTTTAGGGTGGGTTTCATAGGGAAAGCTGTATTGAGCACAGGTTTTTGATGTGCTCTCAGTTTCCCTATCCAAAGCATTTCTTCTTTTTCAAGTCTATTATTCACATCACCCCCTCTCTTTGAAGTATATATAATATGTAAAGCTCTAAATACAAAACTATGTCCTTCATTATCTCTAATATGCTTGGCCAAGGGATTTTTATAGTCTTTAAGTCTTATATCACTAATGTGTTTGGACAGTCTCTACATCTACCCCCCCCCCCAGTCCAAATAAATGAGTGAACAGTATGCTGCTGCAAAATCATGATAGGCCATACACAATTGCCATAAATACAACAATATCTTAGCAAAACAAATACGATATCTTCACATAGCAAAGAAAAATACAACCAGCCAGTAATTCACACATTTTTATTATACTCTGATGTCTTGGCCAAAGCCTTCAAGGAGTAAACATCACCAGAAATACATGCCTTAATCCGAAGAAGCAATTAACACCTAATTACAAAATTGAATACACAATCTCCAGTTACACTTGTCATTTAACCGCCTACAGGATAAAATATCATAGTTAATATTAATACATTGAAGTCTGTACATAACAATTGTCATTTTATTTATTTATTTATTTTATTTTACAATTGTTAACTGGGCTAGTCTAACTGGATATATTTCCATTTTCAGTAGAGGCCCATGGAGAAAAGCTCCATTGGCAACAAAAAAATTGAAATATAACAATTAAAAATTACAAATTAAAAAAATAAATATTAATACATAGTAAATGAACTGATTTCAATAGAAGATTATTAAAAGACAGGAAGTAATAAGATTACTAAAAAAATACAGTAGTATTAATAAAATAAAGTAGGTACTTACAGTAGTCAGGTGACAAAATATACAGGATAATTCAATATGCAGTAAGATACATGTAGACTATCAGTATATCAAACAGGATAGAGACTTGCAGAGCATAAAGCAGGATAGATTATGCCAGTATGTTGAATTCTATTAAGCAGTAACAGTCCTACTTCAATGAAAGTGAAATAAGTAGAGGTTCAAAAGGAGAAATAGCTATAGTGAAGGAGAAGATTAATCAGGGTTGTTGGAGGGGCATAACCAGTGTGTTTTGAGGTGTCTTTTGAGGTTTTGTTTAAAGAGAGGCAGTGAAGAAATTAAAGTTAGTTCATTAGGCAGTAGGTTTCAGTTTTTTCCAACAGAGTTGGAAAACAGAGAATCTCCAGCCATATTGTAAGACTTGCTAATGCTAGCAAGAAGTTTGCTGGAAGAGCGAAGAGAATTTAGATTTTTATAGGGGATAATGAGATTGGAGAGTATAGGAGTGCTGTTAGGTTTATATAATATCTTGTGGGCAATGGTGAGTTGGGAGAGTTTTAATTGGTTTTGAAATTCAAGCCAGCCTAGCTGCATTAGATTCAGACAGTGGTGAGTTCTAAAAGGATTGCCGGTGGCAAATCTGGCTATGTTATTATAGGAATTAACTAGTTTGATGAGATTATTTTTCTTTAGATTAGTGTATAATGGTGAGGCATACAGAAGAGTTGAAATTAAATGGGAGTGTGCAATCTTAGTTCTGGCTATTGGTGTTAGGAAAGGTTTAATTCTATATAAGCTGCCTATTTTTCTATTGACAGTTAACAGTTTTTATGGTGTTATTTATGTGGCTGTCAAATGTAAGGTTATTGTCAATAGTAATACCTAGCAATTTAGTGGTAGAATCAAGGTATATAATTGTGCCATTATTGGAGATGACGGAAAAATCTATGGGGGAGGATTTACTGGTGGGTGTGAAGAGAAGGAGTTTAGTTTTTTCAGCATTGAGCAAGAGGCAACGTTTTGTGAACCATGTTTCAACTATGTTGAAAACATTCTGAGTAAGTGTAAGTAGATCAGTAGGAGAGTTTGCTGAGCGTACTAGTGTCGAATTATCTGCATATTGAATGCAGGTGGCTTGTGGAATGGCTACATGGAGGTCGTCGATAAACAGTGAGAAGAGAAGTGGACCTAGAATAGAGCCCTGAGGGACTCTGAGTTTGACTGGCAGAAGGGATGATATATTATTTTCCCAAAGAACTGCCTGTTGTCTATTGGTAAGGTAGGACTTGAACCATTTAACTGCCAGACAGTTGAGGGAAAGGGATTCAAAAATGTTGATAAGAAGGGCATGGTTTACCATGTCAAACGCTTTTGAGAGGTCAATAAAGAGAGCTGAAGAGAGGTTGTTTTTATTACGATTTCTATTGATGGCTTCTGTAAAGGATAGTAGGGCAGTTGTGGTGCTATGGGATGGCCTAAAGCCATGCTGACAGTTTGCTATGATGTTATGTTGAGATAAATGGTTTAATAGTTGTTGGTGAATGCATTTTTCCATAATTTTTGCTAAGGGTGATAAGGGTGATAATAGAGCTATTGGCCAGTAGTTGGAATAATCATTGGATCATTTGGATTTTATGAATGTTTTACCACACTGAGAAACAGACGTTTTCAGAAAGAGTACCTTGAGACCGACTACTGTCCCCATGCTGTGATGTATTCAAATGTACAGCTTTAGAACTGACAAATTTCTTATCAGTCATATGTCTGACATGTTCTAACAGCCTAGTTTTAAAACATGTGTTACCTTCCCCCACATAAAATATGTTACAAGGCAATCTAAGAGCATTCCTTATACACTTGCCTCTTGAATGTACAGACATCAACATGTTTCCCAACCATTCCCCTCAGCAGGAATTACTATATAATGATAGACCAGTATACCTATCCACCTACTAACATATGACAGCTGGACAAAGCCTGACATAATTGGTGGACAGAAGCCCAAATACACGGCCATACATGAAATATTGCTGTTATACACTGTGAAAGTTGCTGGTGTTACAGGATTTGTTGAAACGCATCTTTTCTGAAGGATATAAAGTCAGAAAAAAAATAGATGTTACCATCTACATAATGTAATCACCAGAGTATGCTACTGATTTGTCAAGGACAATACCTGTCTGGGAAACCCCATACATAACAGGCTGACATGTGGCCATTACATGGATGGCCCTACAGTTGAGAGCAGTGCAGAGACAGAACTTTGACAGATAGAAAGCCATGTAGAAGTAGCATGTGCAGACAAATCCTGTTAAACTATCAGTATTCCAAACATATAACAGCAATACTCACATCCCTCCTAAGTCCTGTACCTTCCCTACCATTTAGTTGGCTTGTTTCCACAAGTCTTGTTGTAAGAGGTAGTAGCCCACACAGCTCCAGGATGTCTTCCTTTTAAGTAAGGGAAAGGACCAATGTCCACATGGGGTACTCATTTATAGGAATGCGTTGCCATGACCAAACCTCGGAGATGGAAAGCGAACAAAAAGGACACCAAAACCACACAAAAACGTTCGCTGTAGAGAACCAAATAAGGGTCCAGACCGAGACTGCTAACGAAAGTAAAATATTTAATGTTCCAAAAACATTGGACACACAGGTAACACTTGATACTAATATGTTGCCATGACATTGGCTATTGGAAGAACTATACAGCTGTTCTGCATGTAATTAGCGAGTGGAGAACCCCAATAGGTGAACACCTAAAAAAGCCATGCTGCCACCTATTCAAACCAGCTCTATCCCTTTAGTGCACAGGGAGAGAGAGAGAGAAGTAACAAATGAGACATAAAGTGGAAAAGAGAAGTAAGAAAAAAGCTAAGTGGAACATGTAAGTAATTGAATCTAGTACTTGGTCTGTAATAATGGGAAATATGGTTTGAAGGAATCTATGTCCCAACAAGACATGATGTACTAATATCCTGCTAAACAGCTGCTATGTCCATAGCATCTGATCCTCTCTGCAGTGGGAGATATCACAGACATATCTCTCAACTGTACAGATCCTCACAGAATGTCGACATTTTACCATCATGTATTTTTGTCTGTTCCTCCTGAAATCTGTACTTTACTGGCAAATAGCTGAGGATTGAAGTCATCAGGTAATGACAAACACTTGAGTTTGAGACTCCGCATCCTTAAGAATATTCACTGTAATGCTAAATGTATCATTCTATGAACTTATTATGTTTGTAGCAAGTATATTTAAAGTCTGTCCCTATTTATCCCCCCATCATTTTAGGCATTGTCCAGATGTGATGCTCTGAGAAGTTGTGACGTGGGAACACAGCTCATGAGCCTGACTTATCTGTGAAAGGACAGCTCATATATGACAACCACAGGGGTGTCTGTCAAACAGTTGTGACTGTGCCACTGCTAGGCCAGTAAATGGGATGTTTTTCACATCCATGTTACCTGTGATTATGAGTATGACATGTTTACCTTGTAAAGCTAAGACACCTATAGAGGGTGTGCGCATAGTAGAGTACTGTTGCAGATATGTGTGTTGAACTGCATGTGATGTTTTGACTTAATAACATTCAACTGTACAGTGTTCTGCTGGACACTAAGCACATTTGTGACTGATATCTGTAGTCACATACACATATACCTGTGTTATGTCACCCAAACCATTGGCAGGTCTGTAAGCAATGGCACTGTAACATAATAGCCTACTTATGACTGTTGTATATCTTCCAGGTTATCACAGTGATGTCAAACCCTACTGTGCAATCAACATACTAATGTATGGTGCAGCTATATTAATACAGTATCAATACTGATGTCTCCTTTGACACCCATTTATGTGTGCCATTGTCCAGATGTACTGCTGTAACAGGTTGAGAAGTATGTGCAAACAAAAGAGACAAACAAACTGATAAAAAGCAAAAAGGACATGTCGTAGCCAAGACTACAATCCACTATTTATTGAAGCACTTTTCGTTTGCAACTAAAGTGCAAACTTCTTCAGAATGAAATACAATAAATAAAATGTCCATTTTAAAAGTTTTAACACTGTGTCACATGGTGGCAATAAACCAGTCCAATGTAACTCTCTTTTAAACAAACAGCACCAAAACCAAAACCTTGTAACACCTACATTACTAAATTACATTCTAAATAACTAAAGAAAAATCAGTACAAATTTCATTAAGAGCTCAATTAAAAATGTATATATAATAATTCACATTTACTTTAAAAGACTGAGAAGCATGATTGAGCAGCAAGACTGTAAATACAGTGTGCCATACTTACTTTCAATAGAAATGTATACCAGGTACCCCTTGAGCACATGTATGTACGCATATGTTCAGCTGGAAGGCACAAAACTAATCATGTGTTTCAAGCAGTCAGGTAAATAGGTTGTGCATGTTGCACATGAGTGTTATATCAGTGTCAGTGCATACAACAGACATATATGTGTATAGCTACTGGTGGTCACATTGCCCTGACACTAATGTGGGTACTGGAATAGGCATGATTATCAAGTATTAATCAGAGAAGTGTCCACCTTTGTTATGAGCCTCTATCCATGCCTACCACTACCAGCTATATCAACACCTATATACAGTGGAAGTGCACACATCCCTGCTGGAATGCCAGGTTTGTGTGCTGTATGACAATCAGACCACAGAAGATTGTTTCATAATGCTTCTCATCTTGAATGTGACCCCTAACCTGTCCAATTCCAATGCAATACAATCAAAGTGTTTCTAGGAAGGTGATCAACTATTGCCAAGTGAAGATGTGCCATGATGTTAGAGTCCAGACAAAGAAGGATGAATGCTGTGACCATCTCAAGAGGTGCATACACAAGTGTAAGGGTGTGCACACTCATTCAACTGGCTTATTGTAACTAAGTATTTTTCCATATGTTTTCACAGACAAGATTGTTATGTTTTCAATTGAATAGTACAGGCTATAGGTCACACTACAGGTGGGAATTGTTATAAAATGGATTATTGTGGTGTCATGTTCCAATTGCACAAATAACAGGCAGTGTATCAGGGCTGTATAGTTTTTATATCCACTGTAGCTATATGGACACAGCAGTACCTGACCTGTATATCCAGCCTCCACCAAGGTAGAGTAATCCCCCTTGGTGGACAGCAGCAATACACAAACCACATAATAGTTTGCTACATTGGCTGTACAGGGACACATACGTGCAGACAACTTTGAAGCAAGTCCACCCATATCTGAGCAAGTAGGTAAGTTCACAGGTGGCGTCCTGTAAGACTGATTATGACTATGAATTGGACATATCCACACCACCAAGGACAATTGCAACTGTATCTCCACATATGTTGTAAGTCTCAGATGAAACAACACAATTCATCCTGTACTGGGGGTAAAGAACACTGCATACACACATGCTGCAGATATAGGCAACCTGCATCACACAGGTTAGGTGGGAACACCGGCACCCTGTCCACCCCAGTCATATATGGAGAAATGCACATCAACCACACTCCTTCCCACAGCAATGGTGAGCATGTACATATTGTCTACTGATGGCAACAACAGCATATCTCCATGGGGCATATTAACATCAGTGTCTGCCTACTACATGAACTCAGGCATGTACTCAGAGCTCCATCACACACCACAGTCAATGACAGACCTACCACTCTACACGCACCATTCACATGGAATATGACCACTGTCAACCCTCTACACAGAAATGAATGGAGGATAGAGGATTATACAATCAAGTGTCCAACATTGGGGGGAATAAGACAGCTCAGAGACAGGTGTGTAATGCAAGCTGCTATAGACACGACAGCTTTGAGGTTTCTGAGGTAGTCTGGATTATTTGCAAGTAATATCCACTGTTGATGTGCATTTTGACAACTGTTTTCCTGTTCATGTCTTCCAGGTAACATGCAGAGTGCTCGTCTACCAGCATTCTCTGTTGGTGAAACAGACATCATCACCCAATATATGACTGGACATTATGACCTGTCATGTGGATGGAGAGCAGAAGATGTGCAGTGGAGAAATGCCCTGTGGAACAGTGTGGTCCACAGGGTAAATGATGCCGGACTGCACAGCAGAATTTACGTGCATGTGCAGCATCGGGCCACCAACCTCAAATGCCATGCCCATCAATGGGCTGCTGCTGTAGCAAAGGACTGGCTAGACACAGGTGGAGGCCCAGCCATCCAGCCCCCACTGACACCCACCAAGGAGCTCCTCACCACACTTGGCCCACATGCCAAACCCACAGGCCATGATGCTGAGGGAAACATTGTGGAGGTGGGTTGCACACACACACTGGATGAGGTGCGTGCAGATAAGGGCCCAGTGGAGATTAGTACACTAATGTATCAGACATGCATGTGTCAGGTCTGATTGCAGTTGTGGATGGGGTTTTCTAATGCACAGAGGTGCACATCTATGGTGAGAACAGGACATAGTGTATTATTGCGGTTAGTACTGTAGATGTGCAGACATGCTGCATCCATCCTATACCAAGGCCACATGTGTGTCTGCTGACAATAACCTCATCTCACAACTACCTAGGACCCTCTGGTCTGCATATGGGACATCAGCCTGTAGCTGGTGAGTATTACATTGTTCGGTTGTTGCCTGGCAATACCACATGCATGTGAAGTGCATGGAATTTACCATGCACACAACCATCAGTGATAGCTATATTGCTTTATGTAATAGCTATATCGCTTGTTGTGCATGTTCACTTGTGCTGGGGTTATCTGTATTGCATCACAGTGGTCACCACGGGAGCCTATCTGACATGAATTCAACATTCCTGTAGCATACCTCACAAGTAGTTAGTGCCAAGACATCTGTACAGAGGTCACCAAATTGTGCTGGACAACGTCCTAAGGTAAAGTCATGCGTGACACATTACTGGTATACAGTGGATATAAACTTTATACACACCCCTCTTAAGATGCAAGGTGTTCCTGTTACATACTAATTAGGATCACAATATGACAGTTCACATCTCTTCCAGCCTTTAATGTGACCCATAATGGGTACAGTTCACTTGTAAAACCAAGCATCTGTACTTATGTATTGCAACTACAAGGCAAGCCACCTGTGAGGATGGTAGACATCCTATCAGCAAGATGTTTCAGTCAGGTATGATACCTCATGCTGCCATATGTGTCAGTACACTCACTCTGGCCTATTTGGCTATAATATCACATACATGGGCATTGTTAAGGCACACAGACCACTTCTGACCACGTGTAGGTTTCAAACATATGGATATTCCAGACACATCAGTACAGAGGGCTGTACAATGGTTTAACCTGCTGCATGTGAGGGAGATGCTGTCACCACACTGTATAACATAATGGCAGCGGGAGGTGGTCACCAGCCATGTATGGCATACACATAAAAATGGTATAAGCCACACAAGATATGATCCTCACACACACACACACACACACACACACACACACACACACACACACACACACACACACACACACACACACACACACACACACAGAGTTGCTAACATTAGGATTGGAACTGCTGCCTATCTCAGTGCTACTACTATAGTGGTATGCAGTTATCAGATGTGCCACAGAGCTTATACATTTCCACCTCTTCCAAAGTTACTTCTAAGGTGGATGACATCAACAGGTCTACTACACTAGAGTGAAGGAAAGTGTAAAGGGCAGTACACAGGTCAAAAATGGTATGAACCAGACAGTACATGATTCACACACACATATATACACACACTTGCCAGTATTGGCATTAGAACTCCTGCCTATATAGGCATTGCTTCTTTAGTGCTATGCAAGTTATGAGATGTGCCACAGAATGTATATGTTTCCAACTCAACCAAAGGTATTTCTGAGGTGTATGACATCAACAGGTCTATTAATTTGGAGTGAAGGGAAGTGTAATGGGTAGAACACAGGTCAAAAATGGTATGAGCCAGATAGTACATGATTCACACACACATACTTAACCTGCCAGTATTGAGATTAGAACTACTGCCTATCTAGTTATATATACTATAGTGTTACACAATTACTGCATGCACTACAGAGCTTATTGAGCTTTCCATGGCCAAAGCTGCTGATAACTGCATAGCTGTGGTAAAGTATTACAGGTGGCAGACATACCTCTCAACTGTCCCTTAATTTCAGGGACGTTCCTGATTTTGACTCAAATTTTAGCTCTGTCCCTCTTAATCCCTCCTAAAACTAGTGCCTTTTGGAGGAAAGGTAGTGAATTACACTTAATGAATAATGACAATAATTAAGAGATATAGACTTATTTTACTTCAGAAAATGTGTATTAATTAATTTGCTTTGATTCTGTTAATGTTTCAAGTTAATAGCACTAATATTTTAAAAGTGTCCCTGATTTATTCTTGACTTGTCCCTGATTCTATTGAAATTTGACCCTGATTGGGTGAGAGGTCTGGTAGCAGACAGTATGCCTTCTGTTCCACCTGTATATCATGCTAGTTATTTCTGTCTTGCATGTCAACTAGCATTACGGCTTGTCACCCAGAATGATGCTGCAGTACTATCAACAGCTGGTTGACTGCAACATTGGCTTATGTGTTATATGTCATTCTCAGGGGATCCAGGACCTCTCTGCCTGGGATGGCATGATTGCCAGAACCCAATGACTTGCCATGGATGTTCTACATCTGTCACTGCTGGGTTGCCAGGTACTGGCTACGTGTCTTGCCACCCCTATGGTGCCTTATTAGGTAGTGTTGCTAATGTTATTACCACCATAACAGCTACACATGTATTCAATATGAGGTCATGCTGCTCAACAGTGGACATCTAACTGTCAGGATGCAGTCACTCATAGCAGTTGGAGTGGAGGACACATGTCTGCTGTAGTGGAGAGGTGATTCACAGAAGCAGGCAGCAGACCTGCAGTATCAGGCTATGACACATTCCACAGCTGTCAGCCCCCAAACATGGACCACACCACACCTTCACAGGTGGTGTTGTCTCCATATTCATTATGGATAGTAACACCTCCAGACTAGCATCCCATCTTAATGCATTGGAGATACTTCCATTACAACCGCCTTGGGGTAATGGTGCTATCCTGACCATAGACTGCTATGGGTCCACATCTATGTCCCTAGACTGTCAATGCACATTCCTCAACAGCCTGCCATCTCTGACAGTCCAATGCAACACTGATATAGTACGAATCTTCAACTAACCCTCCATCACCTGGGGAATGTAGCCAATTGCCAGTACAGTGGCCCAACACTTCTGGGATTCATCATTGCCAGTGCCCTAGACCAGCTCATTGTAGAGGATGCAACAACCTTGACCTGTGTTGACCACTTAAATATGGGAACATTGTTCATCTCCACATGTCAATCCATGCATGGTAAGATTCACACAGGCTGTAATCCACATGGAACTTAACATGTCAGCCACCCCCCCCCCCCCCCCACACAAAGATAATCACCTGGCAGAAACTCTCAAAATCTGAATTGCAGCCATGAACACAGATATGGATGTCTTCACTGCACCCATGGCAATGGGATGTAGGTGCATGACTGTGGAATCATACAAATAGGCACTGTACAAATGGGTACATGAATGCATAGTACTAGCCAGAGCCAACAGAACCCAGACACTGTCATCCAAACACTGGGAGACAATGTGATGGTCCCCTGTCATTACTGAAGTGTACATCAGAAGGAGGACACTGTTGCAGGGAAAGGTGGTATCCCATGACTGTTGAACTCCCTTATTAGCCTCAAACACAACTTTGGATCCTTCATGGAGTCCCCGATAGGCATCTATGGCAGCAGAGATCCAGCAGACACTGAGACAGTCACAACAGCCATGAGAGTTACATCAACAACCTCCACAGCATTTAACACAAGTGCTGCGAGTTACTGCAGCACTTGTGTTAAATGCTGTGGAGGTTGTTGATGTAACTCGCAGCACTTGTGTTAAATGCTGTGGAGGTTGTTGATGTAACTCTCATGGCTGCTGTGACTGTCTCAGTGCTGCGAGTTACTGCACAAAGCTAATATCTATCCTGAGACAACAGATATTGGCCGCAGTCTTGGCAGCACATTCAGTACCAGCTTTACACCTTTCTCTCCCCAAAAGTGAAGTGCTGAGTGAATGTCTTGTCAAATGCTGTATCCCATATCTGTTCTAGGCTTCTGTGTGTCACCAGGATGTGCCCCTGCAGCAAGGCCAATAGCAGTGTGGTGACACATCCACCATGTCATCGGCAAGGTACAGTATGTGCATGGTAATTCCCAATCTGTAACACAGTGATTGCATATGCCTCACAGATTATTGGGCTGAGGGTTGTACATAGGTACATGTTGATGTACATCTGTTGTAGAATGGAGAATGGTAGATGTTCTGGTTTTGACACACCTCCAATTGCTAATAACCACAGCCACATCGGATATTCATCCACACACACACACACACACACACACACACACACACACACACACACACACACACACACATTTGCCAGTACTTAGATCCATAGGTTCATTGATTCATAGGTGTGTAGTAGGTGAATGGGCATGAAGCCTCTACAAGGCTAACCCAAGGGAGTACCTTGGCATCAGGCTACATGACAATAGGCCCCAGTGTGGCTCAGGGGTATAGCCATGGTTTCTATTGTGGGTGGCCAGTGATGTGCACTGCTTCTCATGTATGTGACCTATATTCCATGACATGGACAGTGTCTGTGTTGTACACATGTTCCACATGCATGTTTTTTGATATGTGGAAGTGTGCTTGAGGTCTCTGGGGCATGTTGTGTGGACAGATTGGTCTCTTCTGATGTAGCATTCCTGCCCTCATTTGCTGAGACCTGGCTATGTAACTGAGGTCATGATTGCACCTACATTGACAGTATTATATGGGTATTCAGTGGAGTTAGTGACATCTGTCCATACAGGGCATGTGTATAAGGCATGGTATTCCCTTCATGGAGTACATTTGCAGACTCTACAGTTGTTGCAGGCATTCAGTGGGGAACATCACATAATTGCCACTGTACATATTTATTGGGCTACTGAGGGGATGAATCAGGGTGCCATGTCCTTTTACTTGCTGGATAACACACTCTCAGTCAGAAGATGTAACACATCAAAGTACTTTCTGATGTCAGTGGCACTGTTGTGGTCAACAAGCATGTAGTCCACTGCTATCACACTGTGGGTACTATCTGTGAGTCAATATGCAGTAGAGCTACCAATACAGTGGTTGTTACCTAGCCAACTGTGTTTGTGTATGATACACGGGGGGGGGGAATGGTCTCTGAGTAATAGAAGGGTTGCCTATATTGTTCACTAATCCATACTGTCACATTTAGGGCTGTGAATTGTCTACACCAACCTCTTGGGTGTTTGACATCTGTTGGCCTTGTAATGTGGACATTGTGACATATACTAGGTCCTCAACATAAAACTTTAGCAACCCCTCCCCCAAAGGATCCTTTTATTACACAGTCACACCAACCCCACCACAGGACTCTGATGACACACACACAAGTACTGAGATTTAAACCCCTACCTAGCTATGTAGTGCTACAAGAGTGCACCGCATTTATTGCATGCGCCACGGAGCTTATAGGGTGGATGCTGTCCCAAGGTACTTCTAAGGTAAGGAACATCACCAGCCCTTGTAAATACTGGCATTGAGTGATTTAGTGGGTGAGAGATTCCAAAAAATATTTTACCTTGCTCACACATTTACATTTGCCAGGGGTGAGGTTCAAACTTCTAGCTAACAATCTTTTCAGACCATTATGGTTACGCATTTAACACATGCACCACTGACCTTACATGGTGTAGGATTGCCAACAGGTACTTCTATGGTGGATGATATCTGCAGGACTGCTAAAGTCAGGCAGTGAGATGTGTACTAGGTGTAAATGGGGCCAAAATCTTTGAGGGATGGACATAAATATGTACACACACAAACACTTGCCAGGGATGAGATTCAAACCCATACCTCTGTAGTTACTGCTACTACATTGTTCTGCATTTATCACACATGCCATGGGGCTTACATGTTGGAGAGCTGTGCCAAGGTATCGTTGAAGGTGAGTGACATCAGCAGAAGTGCTAATGGTGGGGGTAAGGGAAGTGTTGTAAGTGTGAATGCCCACAAAATCAGGTCTCTAGAAAGATAGACACAGTCTCTCACACATAAACTCACATTTACATAGTTGTCGGGATTACGAGTGGAACCCCTACCTAACTAGTTTGCTACACTATAATATTACACAGTTATCGCATGCACCACAGAGCTTATCTGTTGGAAAGCTGTCCAAAGGTATCTTTGAAGGTAAGTCACATCAGCAGCAGTGCTAAAGGAGGAGTAAGGGAAGTGTTTTAAGTGTGAATTACAATACAGCAGGTTTCTATAAGGATACACACACACTCTCACACACAAACACTCACATTTACCAGTATCAGGATTGGAACTTCTACCTAACTACTTTGCTACACTAAAGTATTATACAGTTATTGCATGCATCATGGAGCTTATATGTTGGAGAGATCTTCAAATGTATCTTTGAAGGTAAGTCACATCAGCAGCAGTGCTAAAAGAGGGGTAAGGGAAGTGTTGTAAATGTGACTGACCACAAAATCAGGTCTCTACAAGGATACACATACTCCCTCACACAAACACCCACAGTTACACAGTTGCAAGGATCAGGATTGGAGCTTCTATCTAACTAGTTTGCTACACTATAGTACTACGCAGTTATCACAAGCACCATGGAGCTTATATGCTGGAGTGACATCAGCAGTGGTGCTGAAGGAGGGATACGGGAGATTTAGTGAGTGGGAATGGCCTCAACCATATTCATCTAGAAACACACACACAGACACTCACACACAACTTTGCATTTGACAGGACTGAGATTACAACTGCTACATGGATACCTATTTGTACTGTATTGTTACACAGGTATCACAAGCACCACTAACACTATAGGGCTGAGGACTAACCAAAGGTGTTTCTGCAGTGAATGACATCAGCACATCATGTGATATAGCCAATGGGATGTATAGTGGGTGGAACAGGCCTCATAATGGGATTTTCTCTGTCACTGTCTGTCTTTCTCTTCCCCACATCTGTGTGTGTGTGTGTGTGTGTGTGTGTGTGTGTGTGTGTGTGTGTGTGTGTGTGTGTGTATATGTTTGAAATATTATATTATGTTTGCCTTAGATATGTGTGTGTATTCCTATCCAGTGTGTGTGTGTGTGTGTGTGTGTGTGTGTGTGTGTGTGTGTGTGTGTGTGTGTGTGTGTGTGTGTGTGTGTGTGTGTGTGTGTGTGTGTGTGTGTGTGTGTATGTGAAGTGTCAATGGTGTACAATTTGGTGTGTGCACAGCTTCTTATAACCAATAACTGTAGTCACTGTGTTGTGAGACATGGGCTTCATTTCTCTAAGTGTAGAACCATGCCCAGTATGACCTTCTATATTGAGTGTGTGCATCCATTCCAGGGAGGGTTGTACTCCAGTTCAGGGTTTTCTGTGCTACAGCTACACCTATCAAACTGTTTCTGCAGAATATCTGTAAATAGGTTGCCAATATGGATACTTAAGGGCTTAACATACAGGGGATACTGTAACTATTGCTTTCTGTGCTGCTTGTGTGACATGTTTGGTTTTTGCATAGATATTCTGACATATGTACTGTTTTACACTGTGATGTGTCATGTCATTGACTACTGACAGTTATCATTCTTTGCTCACAGTTATTTACCGGGAAATATGAGATGAATGCAGCTGAGACCAATATTCTGAGGCATATAGACTACACATTCTGGTACACGCCTGCCATTGTGGAGGGGTAGCTACAGACAATAGACTGCTGATTCTGTGTAAATGGTGCAGCACCTTGTTAGTGTACTGGCTGGGATTCCTCTCCTGGTGCTTTCTCAACTTTAAGGAATGGTCAAATCCTGCTGAGGCCATACCTCTCAGCTGTACAGATACACCCAGGTTATCCAGAGGCAATACTCATATATCTGGTCATTTTACCTTCACATTGTGGTTTACAAGTGGTTTTGTGGCTATTCATTCATGGGTTTTCAGTCAGAAGTAGTATGGGCAGTTCATTTCCTTGCTATAAAACCTGCATTTGCAAGATTTTGCGCATCGGGCAGCACCGGTTAGCTAGGGTATAACTATTCCTGGCTCCACAAAGTCTACTCTTCAATTTTTCCCTTGGAACTAGACAGATGTTCAACTTAAGCACTCAAACCATTCACTTCTCATCCCAGCACTTGTTCAAAACTCATAGCAAGCATTAATAAACCTTAGCACTAGACCCCTCCCATACTGTAGAGAAGGACAAGGCTCTTTATTCAACCTTTCTAGCCAATCAGTAAAACAGTTCACTGTACCTATCCAGGCATGTCCAAAGGGCAGTTTCAGGTATACTCTTTGGTCCAACTGGTGAATATGGGCTTTTTGAGGCAATGTTACAGTTGCCTCATGTACACAGACAACCCGCTCCGTCTTCCACCAAACACTAATACATGCGACAGATACAATTATACAGCCAAACTGGAGGCCAAGCTCTCTCAACCCAAGACAGGACCAGGCAGTCAAGAGGAAAAGGGAATTACTTGCATCACACCACCAGTCTCACATAGACCTATGAAACCAGCACCGGCAAAAAACACACATAAATACACAAAAACATACTTGGAAACTCTAAATAAAAATCTGCAAAAGCAACAGAGACCTCCAAAGCAGACATCCAAGCAATCTCCACCCCCCAACACAAACCATGAGGCACATACTTCACAAAACCAGTGTGCCATGCAATCACAGCCCTTAAGGCAAAATAACATACCCAACACACTAGTAATAGGTGACTCTATAGTCAGGCACACTGACATCCCACTCACTAGGCTGGACAAGGAAAAGGTTACAGTTAGCTGCCTGTTGGATGCCAGGATCTGCCACATAACACAAGCATTCAGGTCACTCCAAAACAAGTACAAATATGGCTCTGTCATTGTCCATGTTGGTGTGAATGACCTGAACCATACCTTCCTATACTACATGAAAAGAGACATGGAGGAGCTCTATGATCATGTAGCCCAGGGTGGTATGACCCTGACCCTGAGTAGCATCCTGCCCTCATTAAGAATGATACCACGGTATAGAGAAAAAAATTATCAATTTCAACAATTGGCTAAGCTTCTGGTGTCATTTAAAGGGGATCCAGTGTCTGTCAGCCTAGGATGACATGCTCGACAAGCCACGCTGCTTCGCTAGAGATGGCTTGCACCTGTCACAATTAGGCTTTTGAATACTGGCCAAGGCTCTTGCCACCCCCATAGTGCCTATTTTAGGCAAGGCTCAAAAGACAAACCCACCATCGTAAATAGCACAAGTACCAAAAAACTGAGGGTAATGTTATTCAATGCCAGATGTCTAAACCTCAAAATGCACACACTCGAGCCACTCCTCAGTATGGGGAAAATCGATATATGTGCAGTAACAGAAACCTGGTTTAAGGCTCCAGAGAGCACCCCAGCACTACCAGGCTACAACTCATACCATACATTTTGGCCACAAAACCTGGACAGAAATACAAAAGGTGGGGGAGTATCCATATTCATCAAGGATACCCACACCTCCAGGTTAGTGGCAGAGCACGAAGCTTCAGAGATCATCCACATCCAACTAACAATGGGCAAAACTACTATTCAGATTACAGCATGCTACAGATCATCCACCATGTCCCAGGACCCATACCCCGCATTCCTGGAAACACTGGGAAACATAAAGGTCCTACCAAACACCCTGATATTAGGTGATTTCAATTACCCAAACATTAACTTGGAGAACTACTCAAGTACAAACTCCCTTGCCCAATATTTCATAGAATTTATAAACTCAAATGCCCCGGATCAACTGGTCAACACCCCCACCAGAGGTGACAACATATTGGACCTGGTCATCACCAACATGGATGACTGGTGTTCCACACTGGAGGTCAACCCCTCGCTGGTTAGATCTGACCATAAACTAATCACTCTGGATATTCACATTCCGCCACCACCCCTGGTCAAAGAAACCACTGTGAAAAACTTTTCAAAAGCAAACTTTACTTTACTTAAGACCGAGGTGGGAGGTTTCAAGCCCCCATGCTAAAGGATAACACTGTCCAAACTGCAAAATCCTTTACTAATGCACTCTATGGGCACCTACAAGAATGCATGGATCATGCTATCCCAAACAAAATAAAGACTCACTCCTCCAAGAAAAGAAAACCAGTCTGGTGGACCCCTGCCATAAACAAGCTATACAATAGAAGGAGGAAACTAGTACAGAAAAGAATAAAATCCCAAGAAGGGAAGACATCCCTGATCAGCAACAGCAAGAAACTGCATTCCCTCATAAAATCATCCAAGGTTAGCTTAGAAAGAAAAATTGCCATGGACTCCAAAGATAACTTCAAGGCATTCTTTAGCTATATCAAGAATCTAAGTGGCAATTCTCAGATCTGCTCGGAGTTAGTGCAGAATGGCACAAAATACACTGAACCGACTGATATAGCCAACATCCTGGCAAACAGGTACAGTGCAAACTTCACCCCCTTCTCACCCCAAAAGGGACCATAACTATACCAGAAGAATGTAGTGCCCCTGAAATTACAGACACTCAGGTTAAAACAGCCCTCTCCAAAGCCACAAACACAGCATCAATGGGATTGAATGGTGTTCCAGGCTGCATCTTACATGAGCTCAAAGATGAACTAATCCCTCACGTAAACACACTGTTTAAACTCAGCCTCTCCACAGGCTACATGCCCACAGAGAGGCGCACAGCAATGGTTATTCTACTCCACAAAGGTGGCGCCACAATGGACCCCAGGAACTTTCACCCTATAAGCCTGACTAGCTTGGTCTGCAAAGCTATGGAGCACACCATCATGGATCTCATTAACAGAGACATTGGGAAACTCCAAACACTGGACCCTACCCAGTTTGGCTTTGTCATGCCTCCTAAACCTGGTGGACTTCTTTGAGACAGTTACCAAGGCTATAGATGAGGAAAAGGTGGTCCACACAGCCTACCTAGACCTTGCCAAGGCCTTTGACACCATTCACCACTCAGGTATTATAGTCAAACTCACCAGCCTGAACATAAACAACTCCTACATATGAGATGCGTTGCCAACTGGCTCATGGACAGAACCCACATGGTAGGAGTTACAGGAGCTAGGTCTGACTCTAAACTGGTTACAAGTGGCATTCCCCAGGGCTCAGTCCTAGGACCCCTCTTGTTCTGCATATACTTCTCAGAGGTACAGGCAAGCACAGAAAGACTATGGCTGACCAAGTTCACAGATGACTGCAAACTAGGGGCTATAACTGACTCTTTGGCTGACACAGACATCCTCCAAAAGGGTCTCACTGAGATATATACCTGGTGTCAAAACCATGTCTTCAAGCTAAATGCCAAAAAGTGCATAGTCATCCCCTTTGGAAAAAACAAAGTACCCACAAACTACCACATATGTGGTAGCCTCCTAAATACAGAAGACATAATAAGGGATTTGTGGACCCAAGTAGATAGTAACATCTCCTTTGATCATCACATTGCCAAAGTGGTTAGAAAATCCTTCTATGTGGCCCACCTAATCACAAAAGGGTTTGCATCCAGATTGAAAGAGGTCATTGGTCCCCTCTATTCATCACTCATCAGACCCATCATAGAGTACAATGCCCCATTTGGGATGTACCTTACAAGACACCTGCAACAACTGGAAAGACCACAGAAGTACCTCACCAAGAGGATCACTGCCTCAAGCAAATGGCCCATGCAGCTCGACTGAAGAAACTCCAGCTGTACTCGGTTGCATACCGCCTACTCAGAGGTGATATCTGCCTGACATACAAGGCCATGTCCAACCCAGAATTGTTGGGCATCCTCCACCTAAAGAAAACCATATCCCCTCGAGCCACACTCTCCATGGATCTAAACCTCACCACAACAATAAATAGGATGTGCTGGAGGGATAGATTCTTGTCCCAGAGACTTCCTATGCTCTGGAACAGGATTCCAATCTACATTAGGGAGAGCTCCTTGCTAACCTTCTTCAAGAGAAACCTTGACGAGTGGATGGGAAACAGAAATTTACCCCAGAGATCACTTCAATGGCTCTGCTGGACAAAGGCACAGGGAACTAATCTAAGGGGGTGGTGAAAGCCAACACATTCTGTCTAGGCTTATAAATGCCTTTGGGCAGACAGCCTAATACCTACCTATGAACCTATGAACCTATTAGAGTTTCAGACTTCACACACTCCATGACATCCATGTTTTTACACCCCCCTGTTATTCTCTCCTCCACCTAACATTATGTAAGCAATATCTCAGAAGTATCCCTATAGTTGGGCCTTTATCCCAGTAGTATTTATGGTGTGATCCACAGCCATTGCAGTAGGACATGGGGGGCATGCTACTGACGTTTGTCAACATGGCCTTGCATTTGTTTTCTGTTTACTGTTAGGTTGTTAGTTGGGACCCTCTGACATTTCATACATTGGCACTATTGGTGATGCATAGGCCTTTGCCAGAGGACTGTAGGCCATTGGAGAGTGATGCAGGCCATCTGTTAATAAATTTCTACATGGGATTGTGAAGGGAGGTGCACACCTGCAGACTTTAACATTTGAAATGACTGTACTGGTATTTTGGTTACTCTGTTGGCTTCCATTTCACATTGTATTGTGATCTATCATGCATACAGGAGGAATATGAGTAGAGTACACGTTATATCTTAATAGCATATATTTCAGTTTCAGACTTCTTACCCTTCAGAACTGGAATGCAACTGGCAGACCTGTTGTAGTATGTCTGTGTAGGTCTGGTGGGGGGCTGTTCACCATTGCCATCATTTGGGGGCCTTAGCCCAGCCTTTCTTCATGATCATCTACACCTGTCCTGCTGGGTGAGGCTGGTGGTGGATATGTGACCCTCACTTGACATCCATGTTTGTGACCTATTGACACCCACAG
This sequence comes from Protopterus annectens, assembly GCF_019279795.1. NCBI lineage: Eukaryota > Metazoa > Chordata > Ceratodontiformes > Protopteridae > Protopterus > Protopterus annectens. The sequence continues at coordinate 1,179,966,450 of NC_056727.1, forward strand.
TTCTTTGGGCCATCACATGTACTACAGTGGGGGATGTCACCTTGTGCTACCTAGTATGTTGACACCAGTATTTGTTATGAATTTCCTGCTGTCCATATAGCTGTCTACTGCTATCCCATTCAGCCACCCAATTCCCTTGCATGCTTGCATCCATATCATACATACAAGTATGAGAACATACTACTCCATTCAGTAATTGATAGGAAGAGTGACTTACCTTGTTGCTGGGCCAGTATTGAGGACAGTGCTGGAGGGCTGACTATTTTGGATGCACATAGTACACTCCCTGCACATGATAAAGCTCAGGTAGTGTCATGTTTGGAATCCGAAGAAGAAGATATAAATTTTCCACGTTTGCCACCACCACAAGAGCCAGAGAACTTTAGAAATAGTTTTCGGAGTCAACAAAATGACAGAGAGAAGAAAAGAAACTGTGCAGAGGTCCATAAAGAAGGACAGTATACAAGATATAATATGAACTACCAGAAATGGACTAAACAGTGATTGAATAAAATTGTCATTTATACAAAATGTAATGAATAAAAGTAATAACAGCTTAGTTTGGAATGTATCTGGTTGTGTGTTAAGTGAATGTGAATTGTCAGTTTTGGAACGTGGTTTAAAGTTTATTCCTACTGCTTTGCTAGGCATCACATTGTGAAAACTGAAGTGTTTCAATTGATTTGTAAATTGCATTTGTGCAGCTATTTTGATGGGGCTAATAATGTATTGCTTGAACATGATACAGAGTCAGATACCAGAGATAGTTTTTATTCATGTGACTCATCTGTTTCTGATGTCTCAGAGGTTAATGCTTATTGCATATTAGATACTGCAAAAGTACCTGTTAAGAGTATGTTTATCCCTCCTTTTAAACATGAGGATATTTCTCATTTTTCTTCCATGGTACATTTTTCTATAGAGAATATATTTAATAAATTTTATAAAGATAAGAAGTAGATCAACTATAATTTAACTAAAAATGAATGGCAGACATTGTATAATATGTCCAAATGGCAGGAACCTACCCCTGGATTTACTAATCATCCGTGCAGGACTAGCTTAGTCCTGCACGGAAGCGTCCATTTAGGAGTAGGACGGCAGCGCACCATGCATATTAATGATGCGTGCTGCCCAAGCTCCTAAGCTTACCCGGAGCATGTAAGAGTGCAAGGGGCATGTCTGAGAGCAGAGCTCTCAGAATAAACATGCTCCTGCAATGTAGAACAGCAGAAAGGCGTATGCAATGAGCAAGACCGCTCACAGGTGACTGCATATCCCCACCAACAGTCCCCCTTGTGTATAACAGCAAAAGAATGTAGAAATAAAATGAAGAACCCCTTTTTTTTCTTTAAAAATTGACTACAGCTAACTGTAAGGGCGCTGGTGTGCCCATCACTTAGCTATGGTTAAAGCAGCTTAAAAGGCTGAAGAGGATAACAAGGAAGATATATGCAAATGAAGCAGCATAGCAATAGTGTAGTGGGCAGAGCATTCGCCTTACGAGAAGGCGATCCCAGTTCAAGTCCCACTGCAGCATGTTCAATTTTACATGGCAAAGCATGTTATGACCAATATTTTTGTTGCATAACTCACTAAACAAAATATATTTATGAACTGGAGTACGGCATTAAATGCACGTGTGAGGTATCAGTGTCATAATGAATAAGGCACTAGTAAACAGGTGTAAGCACAAATAAGCAGTAGTAAGCATATTTAAGCACTAGTAAGTGGCCTTAAGCCCGTTTGCACAGGGGTAAGCAATGCTTACACTGGTTAAGCAATGTAGAAGCTAACTGAGTATAAGAAACTGCAACCGGAAGTTAGCAGTGCTTACCTCCATGCAAACCCGCTTACAACTGCTTTAAAGTGTCTTAATCACTCTGTATCCAATGGCCCTTGTTCGGCCCATCAAAAAAATAAACAGCCATGCAGGTTGCACACCCAGGACCCTATACACCATAGTCCCAGCAGTTATCCACCAAGCCATCACAAAAGTACATAAGAATGAGGTAGTAGCAAACAAGTCCTCCCCATAGCATAACCAAACTGAACTTGTAAAAGGCATCAGTATACAGTCATATGTGCCATAACCCACTACGTAACATAAATATGTGAAATGCAGTACAGCAGTAAGCCCAGAAGTGAGGTATAATTGTAAAAGAGTGTTGAAGTCCCTAATAAAACACAAGGACCCCACAGAGTGTACCTACACATCAATCAGGGATACCAGGCATACATATAAGGTGTAATGAATAATAACACAATGCCAAAAAGGCATTATAATAAAGGTGTAATGTAAGCAACACTAAGCATAGCACAGGCCAGCTTAGGAGGTGTGAGCAATGTGTAGACCAGCTAACTCTTTGTGGCCAGTGGTATACCCCTTTAAACAATGGCAACCTTAGGTAAGCAGGTTTGCCCATAGCTTAGGCTTTTCAAAACTGGCCAATCACGGAAAAGTGCAGGAAATTGGCCCTACTTAAACCAAAGAGGCAAGAATACATCTCATAACTGGTTGTAGCTTCCCCTTGCAGGCACTATGGCAATAAGGGGAGAAGGAGTGTGCTTTCGGGTGCAGTGCTGGTGCATCCAGGAGTCCATGGTCATGGCAGGAATCCTAGTTAACTCCTTCACTCCAGAGCAGCTCAGGAAAAGCTGCCTGCTTAATTCCACCATAGAAACAACAGTGCAGCCTGAGCTCATTTTCAGAAAATCCATTTGTAAAACCATACAGAAAACAAATGTTCATAACTCTTTAACTATAAGAGCTACACTAAAAATGTGAACGCGAAAGTTGTTCAGCAGACACTGACCTTTCCAACAGGGTAAATGTTGATAGTGTATATCAAAGTCATTATTAAATATTTGGCAAGGGATGCTGATATTGTGCATATTTTTTACCTTTTTGGAAAAACAAAGCACAATATCTTGGTCAATGTAACATGCAGACCCATACAATTTGAATGTAATTTGTTAATATGAATGTCAGCTTTAAAATGATACCTTAACCATTACAGTGTGATGTTCCTTTCTTGAGATATACACAGAAATATAATTAATATATTATTTTTCATAACTGATAAATAAACAAAGCATAATATCTCATCACCTGTAACAGACAGAGCCTACATATCAGTGTAGAAGTTGTGCATCTGAATGTCAGCTTCAAAATGATGCATCATTTGTGTGATCACCATGCTCCCTTGCAAAGATATGGGCATAATAATGAAACGTATTGCAAATGTATAATTTTCATAATCGTACAAGACTAAACAAACTGTGATATCTGTACATGTGTAGAGTGCACAGACATAGTTCTTTTACCATGTTGTAAGGAGTAACACTGTCTTCAACATGAGGTATTACTTGGCACACTGACATGCTCCCTTGCAAAGTTATTTACCAAAATATGAAAAAAAAATCATAATTTCCATAACCTAAGTTCAAAACAAACTTTCATATCTGCACATGTGTCAAACATACAGGCACAATTATTTTACCATGTTGGAACCAGCAATACCTTCTTCAAAATGAGATATTACTTGGCACATTCAGATGCTCCCTTGCAAAGTTATTTACCAAAATATGAAAAAAAAATCATAATTTCCATAACCTAATTCTAAACAAACTTTGATATCTGCCTATGAGTACAACATACAGGCACCATTCTTTTACCATGTTAGAACTATAAATAATCTTTTCAAAATGAGGTATTACTTAACACATTCAGATGCTCCCCTGCAAAGTTACTTACCAAAATATGAATAAAAATCATAATTTCCATAACCTAAGTCCGAAACAAACTTTGATATCTGCCTATGAGTACAACATACAGGCACCATTCTTTTACCATGTTGGAACTATCAGTACTGTCTTCAAAATGAGGTATTACTTAGCACATTCAGACTCTCCCTTGCAAAGTTATTTACCAAAATATGAAAAAAATCATAATTTCCATAACCTAAGTCCAAAACAAACTTTCATATGTGCACAAACTCAGAATAATATATTTTACAGAACACATTTCATAAGAGAGTTTTACTTACCATACTGGTCCTACTTGGTCATGGGTGTTTTCCATTCTTCCCACACGCTGCATGTTACCAATCCTGCATATCTCTCCTCACACCATTGTGGAGGTCAGTCAAGAACAATGCAATGCCCTCCGCAGTTAGGTGAACGCCGACCCTGTGCATCAAGCCATGCATGAACCAATTCTGTAAACATCTGGCCTTGTGAGCTGCCCGTTGACTGTTTGCTGTTTTCCATATCTGTCGAGGAATTATATCAGACCACACAAAATGACAATGCCGTTATAATTCAGTCAGAATAGTAACTTGGATGTTATTGAGCCCTTATAATTCCAGTTATCGCATCTGACCATCACTCTGGTTACAATAAGACCCATCAGTTTTCCTAAATGCAGTACGTGCATATTGTTAACAGATAATAAATTATTCTTGAAAGCTGGATACATAAACAAAAAATTATAATAATCATTGCTGAAACCTGAGCTATAGATAACCTATACTTGTCACACTGTATCTGTATTACAATCTTCAGCAGTCTGACCATGAATGCACAAGCACTTCCCTGGTACACAAATTAATTATTTCCCCTACCAACATCTTCATTACTACATGTTATACACATGTCCCTAAATGAAACATTCACCCAAGTGACCCCTTCAGGGAAAATGTTGAGATACGCACAACCACCACAATTGTGTGTGTATATATATATATATATATATATATATATATATGTATGTGTGTGTGTGTGTGTGTGTGTGTGTGTGTGTGTGTGTGTGTGTGTGTGTGACCAATGTACATACATGTATATTCATATACGCACACACACACATTTTATATATATATATATATATATATATATATATATATATATATATATATATATATATATATATATATATATATATATATATATATATATATATATATATATATATATATATATATATATATATATATATACATATAGCAAGAAAAAAATCAGGGGTTTAGGAGGGTAGGCAGTCAATGAAGAATATGGGGGTTGCAAAGCAGAGAAAAAATACAACCTGACTTTTGCATTCATTAAAGTGATAATGACTTCTACTTATGTGAATAACACTGACAGCAGCTGAGACTTTCCCCAAAAAAGTGATAATGACTAACTGCTATATTGTAACTACACCTATTGCTATGTGATAATGACCTTCCTTTCATTACTGCAAAGGTATGCATGCTGAGACACAGGTGATAACTGCTGCCCATAACCTGTTGAGTAGGCATTCATTATATTACCTTGTGCAGCTGTTATGTAACACAGACTCATTATCATCAGTAAGGAGAATATCTGAGTCAGTCAAATAGTATAACACTTAGGTATTACTGAGGCCTTCCTCCCATCTAAATTCCACACATCACTGACAAAGCCAGGAGAAATAAACAAAAAATATGGTAGCTCCATCCTGTCAGTAGTCACTTGGTAAATAACTTTGCAAGCGAGTGATAACCTTTATCTCATTCAGGCAGTATAATCACAAATAAAATAATACAAGCAGAAGTGATGTAACCCAATGTAATTTGCAGACTGACTTTCTCTATATCCCCAGTAACCCCTCCAGTTGTTTGCTTTCTGTATGCACAGGCATCAAAATGACACCAATTGGCCCAGCAGTCACTTCAGCAGTGAGACCATGTATGCACAAGCACATCCCTGATACACAAATAATTATTTCCCCAAGCAACATCCTCATAATTATGTCCAGGTATACATGCACCTGAAATGAAACATTTCCACAAACAAGCCTTCAGTAACATTTCCTAGTATGTGCAACCACCAGTTCACCCAAGAAACCCCTTCAGTAGAATGTTGATGTATGCACAATGTCCAAAATTAAACGTTTCCCCAAATGAAACATCTGTAAGTTTTGCTGTACCACCAAAATGAAGCATTCACCCACCCGAGCCCTTCAATATAATGTATGCACAGGCACCAGAATGAAAGATTTCCCCAAAACAACCGTTCAGTAACATTTCCTGGTATGTACAAGCACCAAAATGAAAAATTCATAAACGAACACTGAAAGTGCACGTGGGAAATTGCATCACATTATCTGTTGTAATATGCATCATATTCCTTGGACAGGTGTAATAGAGCTATTACCATATGTTAGGACAAAGACCAGAGTAATTACGTCAAAGTAGTACAGCAGTTATATCTTACTGAGAATTGGATTTACCATGGAACACAGTGAAGACAAACAGTGGAGAAGCTGTTGGGACATAATAAAGCAGCTAGGAATCACAAAAGGGCAAATACCTCATTCACATAATTTTGTCACACAGATTTCAGGCATTCCTCATTTACATCATACTATTATTTCACTTGCCTAAGATTTTTGTAAGCTGAGTAAGCAGCTCGTGCCTAAGTGCACCTTGCTCTATGAATCATGTCGAAGCTGTGGTTATGTGCAGCTGGAGCAAATTCCCTCCATGCCTTGGAGCAATGACTATAAATACTGTCCGTTAACAGCAAAGGGTCTAAAATCTCATCTTCTACAGGAAAGTGTTTCTTTGCATTTAAGCCCTATCTAAACCTTATTATTTCCAAACAGTGTTTTATTTTAGTCCCGTTCATGTTTTGAAAACATAGTTTAATTACTGGACTACATTTTTTCTCTCTCATTATAACCTCAATAATTACCCCTTCCACCAGGTATTCTGGGTAATCTTTCTTCAAAGACTTTCACCTATATTCCTTTACTGTTAATTTTGCAACATACTTAAAATCGCAATTTCTCAATTTACACAAAGAATTACCAGGTAATTCTACCCTACTTATCTAGCACATACTACCCCTAGCAATCTCTCCCGAAACCCCATTTCACTCTTGATGGTCTGCTTCTCTGCTATAACAAACCCCCTGTTTCACCTCACACTTACTACTCCTATAAGAGTCCTTATTGTTGACTGACTAACTGGCTCACTTTCCCTGCCAACAGCTCCAGATCCCTCACCATAGCTAGATACTCTTACTGATAGTTTTCATTTTTCTCTTTGCTCTCTACAAGGTGGTGGCCCCACTACTCAATGCCTAAACCCCTCCCCCTGCACCTAATTTCCTGCCCCAAGGTATCACAAGTTACTACTACACATCCATTTGATGGACTGTGCAATCAGAAAGCCAGGACACCAGTCTACTTCAATTGCTCTGTAGTCAGCCAGCACACTAAGCATTCTGCATGTCAAACTATCCAAATTTGAGAGAGTGTGGGCTCCAGTCTTGAAAAAGCATTTTACAATTTCCATTCATACCCAAAATTGGAGCACATCACCATACAAGACATGTCCAAGCAATTGAAAATGCCAATGTATTAACTGTGACCATCCTGAAAGCAAATCTGGGATCTGTCATCACAGCCTTGCTGGCTGGGTCTAAATACCATGCTCAGAGTGACATTCAGGAGTAGGCACCACACCCCAAACATCGCAGTCCTATTTTAACAATGAGGATCAATGAAACTTTTGATAGGATGCCTCGGTAGCTTAACCCCCCGCCCCTCCACTCAGTAGCTTAATCCCCTCCCATCCACTCTTTCCATATTCTTCCTACATCACACATCTGCAATATAACTACAAAACCTAACAGATGAAAAACACTCCAAGTCCTCACCAGAAACATTCTGGGAGGAAATGAAGACTTTCCACAAGTTCAAAGCAAAACAAACTGCTAGATTCACCCCCCACCCCCAGACTTCCCTTATGAATTCTCCAACTAATAGTTATTGGCAAGCTGCAGACCCAAGCCAGACTATACAATTTGAAAACCTTAAAACTATCCTGGAAAGATTACAGTGGAAACATACCAAAGGCATCCAAAAATATGAAAATTTAAGTTATGAAAGAGTAAAAAATTATAATACAGACTCATGTTGCTGCACATAGAAACATTTGAGTTATATGCCTGAAATCGCATTCTCTTAAAAACAGAAAATTTCACAATTAGAATTAAAATTAACAACTGTACAGGAGCCAGTCCAGTTTCTACTCCCCCCTCCCCACACTTGTGTAATAGTATGAGCCTTTCTTTGAATATAGCAAGTGGTCAGGGGATGGCAGTTCACCCCTACACATGGTCCAGCAAACAAAACAAGAGTTTGAGCAAATGTCTTATACTGCTCTGATATTTTACTGACCTCTGCATAGGGATGACAACCAAGATGAGAACCAAAACAAGACTTGTGTGTGCGTGTGTGTGTGTGTGTGGGGGGGAGGGGGGGTGCACAGAAGTAAATTTACACAGGATTTTTAAAGTACACCACATAAGATATACAATTGTTCGACATTATACAACTATCACTGAAAATATTACAAAAAACAGTACACAAAACAATGATATAGAAACCCCCACCTGGGTAAACACTGCAGGTTACCTTTCTACTCAATCCCTTCACCAGGGTGCAAGAAGCCCTTTATGCTCATGGTTATATTTAACTGCTTCATCTTAAATTCCCAATAAAATACTCTTTCATTAAAACCCTTTCTCGCCTCATCACCAGAAGCACATGTTGCTACAGAATGACAGTAGGAAGATGTGGTGGGAAATATCCAGCATAGTAATACAACAATCTTGTAAATACAAAATAAACTAGAAACAAATTTATTTAAGTACACAGCTTACACTGCCAACCAAAATAATGGGACTGTATGCCAACTGTATTCCTAGCCTGAGTCTTAAGGAAAATGTGAAACAGCACTGCACCCCCAGTTATACATACATGAACACAATATCAAAGTTACAATATACACACACAACTTGATAACCTTTAACTTGTACTTCGAGGTCACAAGCCAAATGCATCAAGGCTACCACCTTATATATTTGCCACTTGTAACGCTTTTTCCTTCGTATCACTGAAACACGATGGCACAGAATGAAAGGATGTGACAGAAGTATCAAGCATGGGAATGCAACAGTCTTGCAAATACAAAGTAAACTTATAAAGTAATACTGTGTAACTTTGTACTAAAGCCTACAGCTCACACTGACACCCAAATAAGGTAACAAATCAATTAAAGTACCAATTCTTAAATCCGATTAAGATACATGTAGAAGTTACACGCACGAATACATGAAGCAAATATTTACACAGACTGTACTAAGACAGAATTCGCCCAACAAAAATTAAAAAAGAAAATCGTGGTATTTAAAAACACTATCCAGTGCATCGTTATATTTGTCACCCCTCACGCTCCATAAACAATATTTTCATGGACTGTACCATACATACTTACACAGAGCAAAGCTAACAAACTTAAACCCATCAAAACTTGACAGATTTGGTATGCCTGGCCGGGCTTAAAAAGCCCCTTGAGGTAGTTAACCTAGTAAACATCAATGAACCATCAGTGCTTACAGGTGTGGCGGCGTCTACGCACACATTAAAACAGTTATACAAGGCACACGTGGGACATTTCCTCGTAAAGCACTACTCTCCCAGTAGTCACATAAAGGCCAGCGACATCGCCATTTTTCTCTCCCCAAACAGCCCAGGCAGAACAATAACTAACTACCAAAAAGGAAAACGTGGTTCCACCATTAACCTTCCTTTGTTTTAAATCGGACAAGTAGATCAACATCAGTTCAACAGTTTGTTTGAAGCAGTGCAATATTTCTACATTGTACTTGTACTCGGGGCATACTGCAGTTGCAAGTGACTGTATATGCTGTAGAGCTAATAGTTTAGCGGCAAAGCAAAGCATAAAGATGGTTCAAAAACAAATCACGAAGCAGTTTGTATAAACCAAGAACAGTAGATGCAGAAGCTCACCAAACCCCAATCTTCCAGACACCAAGGAAAAACAAAGTATATACGGTTTCTGTTGGTTATCAGTGAAGCAGCTATATTCTATGTTGCTGATAAAAACCAGTCCAGCGTAATTAAATCCAAAAGAACTCTGTTTATTCCAGACCTTAGACCTAACGCAAATACAATCCTGGAACTCAGTGCACTACTGGCACTAGTTTTAACAGCAGAACAATCCTGTAAAAGAAAAAAAAAATGACCACAGCACATCAGTTATGCAAGCAGTGGCTCAGATTGTAAGAATCCGATTGGCTGTCACCGCTTGATTGAGGAATGCACACGGAGCTGGCTTTGCTGTAATCTGGAGAAAAGACAGGGAGCATTCAAAGCCGAATTTAACAAAAAAGTCCAATAGGACTATCAGGTACCTCCACTATAAATCCTAAGTTGAGAAGGTAACTGACAACCTTCAGTTACTTTCTCAACATATATTTTACCAATAGCTTGAAATTAGGGGCTGTAAACTTACTTGCGCTGCAGGAAGGCACTCGGGGTTAACATGAAGAAATTCCTATCGTGTCATAGCGCACTCGGTGTTAAGCACAGAGGCGCCAGGGAACGGTTCTCGGGGTTAATGAGTTAAAGACCATGCACAGAGACTGCTGCAGGGCCAATGCCAGGGCTCCCAATATAAGGCAGAGGCCTGGGACCATCTCGCCCATGACCTCACCAGTGCCACTGGCATCAACTGAACTGGTAAGCAGGTCAAGCACCACTATGCCGACCTGAAGCAGCGGAAGGGGGATCTCTTGGAAAAGTAGCTCCAAGAGGCTAGAGCATCAGGGGATGTTCCAGATATGTGTAAATATCACCCCAGTATGTGTGTAATAATTGTCAGCTCAGGTATATCATGGATAGGTATGGCTTAATATTCCTCTTATGTTCCCCACAGCTGTAAAGGAGCGGGCCACGAACCAGGAGGCCCACATCAACTGCCTGATGAGGTTGGGACATGGGGCAGGTCAGTAATACTCATGCTTTTACTGTCATAGGAAATAAAAATAAAAGTAGTAATAAATTAATTGCTAGTATAAAACCTGTATTGTTCAAGGCAAGTACTGCATACACTAGGGAATATGGCAGGAAGAGTATCATATTGTTTGTATGTCAATAAAAGTGTAATATCTTGACAAAAAAAAGGTCTAACTGCTGGAGTACATGTGTATATTCCGGTATCATATGGCAATGTAGGTTTGCAATCATGTAATAGTACTGTCGTATTAAGCACTGTTACCCACACCACACACCATAAATTGAATATGTAGGAATGCCTGTATATGACAGGTGTTATCCCCAGAGGCCATTTAGTACAACTGAGAGACACATAGACAGTAAACAGGGAAAATGCAGACAGCAAAAGCCAAATAGCACATGCAACTGAAATGTGAGCTGTTCTTTTATTAGCACACACAGCCACGGTTCGAATCCTGCCAGTGGTAGTAGTCTGCATGCAGAATCATACCCCACAACTGTACAGATATGTCCAGAATGTCTGTTAAAGTGGTCCATATCTATTGCCTATCAATCTGTCCCCCTGGGAAATCAGTGAGATGATCCCAGATGTATAGGCAGCAAACAGGAAATACAACTGATTGACACACATCCATGACAACAAACCTGGCACGCTAGCAACTCCCCAATACCTTATGTGACTAAGGAGGCATGTATGTCCCATTTACACCCCAGCTTGTTAAGCTGTGGTCAGAGTGTGTACAGTAACAGAGTGAGATGTATGTGCATAATAGTAATGTGAAACCTGGTACTGTGTGTGGGAACATCCAGGTAGTGCTAATAAACATTCCACCCACAGGTCTGTCAGATACCAACACTGTGCCCAGAAATACAAGAATGATATGCAGTTGCACTGAATAATGAGGTATTACACATCACTGTCACTTACACTGTCCTACAAAATATAACTGTCTAGAAAATCTGTATAAGAGTGTTGTTATATAAGGTCAGAATGCATAAGCACAGGGGATTAATAAGACAGAAAGCAGATTGGAGATATACAGCAATATCAATATAGCAGACACAACTGTGATGGACAGTGTTTAGGTTGTAGCAGACACAGTCATGATCTGAATCCTGGGAGTGGAATTAGACTGCATACAGATTCATACCCCTCAACTACACACATGAGGCCAGAATGCCCAGTATATATGCCCATATTTGTTGCCTGTCCCCCTGGTAAGCCTGTGGGATGATCCCAGATGTGTAGCCAGCAAACAGGGAATACAAGTGATTGTAAACCATCATGAGAACATACCTGTCACTGTAGCAACCCCCAAAACTGTTAGGAGAGTAATATTTCAAGTATGTCCTATCTACACTCCCATGTTGTCAAGCTGTGACCAGAGTGTGTACAGTAACAGAGTGAGATGTATGTGTATAATACTAATGTGTAATCTGGAACTTTGCATAGCAACAGTCAGGTAATGCTAACAAACATTGTTCCCACAGGTACGTTGGATACGAACACTGTGCTGAGAAATACAGACCAATATAACCTGTACTGGTACTGTCTACCCTGGTATTGTAGGGGATTGTGAGTGTTGCAGTTTCTCTGAATAATAAAGTATTACTAGTCACTGTCACCCACATGTTCTACATAATATACCTGTGTAGGAAAGCATGTATATGTGTGTGTCAGGACACTAAAGGTAGAAGAGGGCAATATTCTAGATATGTCCAGGCACACCAGCATGTGGTCAACACATGGCCACAGTCTGTGTATAAAGAGTTGAATAGCATAGTGCAAAACATCAACCTGGAATCTGGGCATATGTGTAAAAACAGTCAGTGTTGATAAACATTCCCTCCACAGGTATACCAGGTAAGAGGTGTATACTGCAGGTAAAATCGGTTCATGTGTAATGATGACAACAGCTATATCACTGTCCAAAATAAGGCTATAGGGTAGTGTAGTAAGACTTGTAAGGTACAGATAACAGCACTGACTAGGAAAGTAATGTGGACTACAGGAACATACTACTTCTTAATTGACATCTCCCCATCCCTACCTTATCTCCAACAATAATCAACATACCCACCGCAACTGGTATATAATGACTCTGATAATATCCACACAAAACTGCTTACAACAGGTTTAAAGTGCCTTAAACACTCTATATCCAATGGCCAGTGTTCTGCCCAGCAACAAAATAAACATCCTCGGCACAGTTCAAACACAGGACCCTACACATCATATACAAGATGCTTTACCACTAAGCCATACCAGATATACATAAGCGTGAAAATTTTAAAAACATGTCATCCAGCCCAGTCATGAAAAAAATACAGAGAATGTAGTCCAACATGTAGATGTATGTGTGTGTGTAAATATATTATCTAAACACATACAATATATATATATATATATATATATATATATATATATATATATATATATATATATATATATACATATATATATATATATATATATATATATATATATATATATATATATATACACATACATATATAGAAATATATATGAACATATATTCATGTGAATGTCTACATCAATATATATATATATATATATATATATATATATATATATATATATATATATATATATATATATATCTACACCTATATGTCTACATATACACAAGTTACATATATGGAAGCAGATATATATATCTATGTAGGTATATATAGATATAGTTATATATATGGAAGCAGATATATATATCCATATCGGTATATATGGACATACATGTGTAAATATCAGTGGGAGATTAACTACATCATATGTGTCCACATGCACTGTTAATGGGTTTGAGAGGCCCCAAATGATATACGTCTTGTACGAATAGGTATACCCACCCTCCCACAGCCAAACATGTCTGCCCTGCAATACACTACCAAGTGTTGCAGATATCATAACCAGGTCCTGACACGACATGGGCACAAGATGTTACCAGTACTACATCCCACCTGTATGATGTCAGGCTGGTATTGGTAACATATCATGCAGTACAGCCTGGCTCCCATAGGGAATATAAATTGTATGCAGATACAGATATACACACACACACACACACACACACACACACACACACACATATATATATATATATATATATATATATATATATATATATATATATATATATATATATATATATATATATATATATATATATATATATATATATATATATATATATATATATATATATATATATATATATATATATATATATATATATATATATATATATATATATATATATATATATATATATATAGATATACATGTGACTACACATACACACGCAGAGATACGTACAGTAAGACACTTATGGAGTAGGTGCACATAATATGGAACAGCCACTATGCCAACAGTTGACACCCTAACAACTGGACACTGGATGAGCCAGCCATACAAATGACATTCGATGCCTGCAACATATACCCACAGAAAGGTCATAGGATAAAACACCACACACAGGTTTGCAGAAATGGAAAACCTTTATTTGTCTACTATTACAGTTTTATATGCCATGCCATGTAACTGTTCATTCACTGGCATCCATATAAACAGAGTAATGCAACTGTGAAACAGTTATACTAATACATTAGTCTGGAAAGGTTCACAACTGTTGCTGTCCAGACCAAGCCCTCCAAATCATACAGTAGTGAAGACAGACTGGGCCACAGGATGCCACATAGTCAACAGTAAGTGATGCAGGTGTATAGTCCAGCAGCCTCTATCTACACTCTGTACACAATCACTAGGTGGTAAAGACTTCAGTTGACCAAATGGGATGTAACTGTTACATAACAAGGCATAACTGACACCATCACAGGCACACTGGCAATCAGAACGGTCTGTATGGCAGGAGGCAGTAGGCCTGCAGTAACCCACTTTATGTAAATAATGTCAAGATAGGTGACATGTATGGTACTGTACATCCAGATAGCTCAAGGTAGCTCAGTCCTGATACCCCCACATTTTGTAACAGCCTAGGTTATGTATGGTGCATCCCCCCAGACTCAATAATACGGGGCCATATACCACTGTTACAAACACTGGCCTCTGGAGTGCATATGGGCACACATGTATCGTGTAGGTGAAGCCCACACATATATGGCCCCAGCCCCACCGTATGTGTGGGGGATACAACAGCAGTGGACTGCTGGCAGGAATGGCAAAGTGGTATACATATATGTGCATATGTATCACTTTCTGTATATGTGTATACATATAATGCTCTGTATATGTATATATCTGGGTGTGTATATGCATATCTATGTATATATACACACCTATCTATATATGTCGATATGTACATGTGTAATTATCTATATAGATATCTGGATAATCATATGTACATATATATTCATCATATGTCCTGAACATGGGGTGTAGCCCTACCTCAGCCCCTATAGTCCCAACTTCGTAGTGCAAGGAGATGGCAGGTATATTAGTAGACTATTGTTGCTGTAATAGGGATTGTCTTCACAGACATGGTCTGTGTGGGAGATCACATCTGCTTTTCACATGTGTGCCACTGGCTACTGACAGACATCCTAAGGACGTCATAGTACGTAATGCTCCTGTGGACTACAGCAGGGATATTGGCCAATAGATGTGGCATTCTGCACACTCTGTACAGTCCAGAGGTTTACAAAGAACCCCTTAGTGCAGAACATGTGGACCAAGCCTGACAATATGGATGTTAACAGCCCTGTAGATGGGTATAACACATAATGACTGGTATACATTCACCCCCATAGGTTATGCATTCACACACCCCTGTCTGTCCTGACACATAATAACTGCTGGTACAGAGGTGAATTGGCCACATACTACCCACTAGATATTGACATGCATCTGTACACCATCCCACCGCTCTGTCAGACATACATGACTGTTAAGGGAGGCCCAGCAGTAGTATATCTGGCAAGTATCTGGACATGACATCTCACTGGGTACGTACACTAAGCTGTTAGGCATGTAAGAAAGCACTGCGCAGGCTACAGGCAGACTGGCTCAACACTGGCTTACATCTCCTGTGAGGGAATGCACATGTACCTGCATATATAGCAGGCTCTACAGGCATGTCCCAGCACAGGGTAAGATACACCTGTGTGAAAGTGCATAACCACAACCAATGTGAACACAGCCATAGCTTCATATGGTAAGCTAGCATAATATTATAGTATATGGACTATCTATCCAACACCATCCTCATATGTGCCAATCACACATTAACCCTACATATACTGGGCCGCTACACAGTGCGGCCTGATGCCTGTCTGTGGTATGGGACATGTGTGTGTATGGCCCTACAAACACGTAATCCTATACAGCAACATACAGTGGAGCAGCATGCAGCATCAGATAAGAAGGGACCTAGAACGATGACGTCTACCACAGTCTGTACACAGGCCAAAGTACATATTAACAATAGACACATTGTCGACATTCACCATAAGCACACAGATCTCAGTACTGTACAAACAACCACAGAATATCCAGGTTATGTCATCAAATATAACCTCTACTGTACATAACATATGTAGCAGTCTGATATCTCACTGGCTTGTTATCAGTATGATGACACTAATCATAGTGTACAGCACATATACACCTCTTAATGCATGACATATTTACAAAGGTTAACAGGGTTGTGGCTGGAAGCAAATACACAAGGCCAATACTGACAAGTTGCTGTGATAACTTCATGTATTTACTGTTGTAACAGGGTTTGTCACAAAATATGTCCTATGAGGGATATGAAGTCAGTAACTGTCACAGCTTTCACCATCTACAGACTGCAATCTTCACACTACCTTCTGCAGTTCACAGATGCATGCTCTGTGGGTAACACATGAATCCAAAGGCACCACACACTGCCCAGGCTGCAGATGACCCTACAGATGGGGAGTCCTCACAAACATAGAACTGACATGGCAGGTAATAATACAGGTAGTTCGGCCATATCCACACACACCCTGTTAAACCAACATTACTCTGAATGCAGTATATCAGTACTTACAATCTGTAGTCAGGTTAGGCACATCCCCCTCCTGTGTATTGGCCTGTTTCCACAGCATATGTTGTCAAAGATAAATCCCCATTCCATCTGAGATGCTGTTTGCCAAACAACAGATCGAATTCCTGCTCACAGTGAATGAAAAGGCCCAACACCAACATGATGTTCCTAGATATTGGAGTGTATTTCCATGCAATTGGCTATGGGAATGTTACCGCAGCTGTTCCACATGCAATCAGCTAGGGGAGGGCTGCAATTCATGCAGAGGCCATCAGCTGATCATGAGCATTATCTAAAATACACATGCTGCTGCTGAAGCAAAGCAGGTGTAGGTCTCCACATCCACCAGTGAGGGAGTGAGAGAGGCAAACAGAGGCAAAGACAAGTCAGTGAGGGGTCGGAGAGTACAGCTTAAGGATGTGTCACACACCTACCAGCATAGGGTATCAAACCCCTGCCGACTATGTAGTTCCATCACAGTTTGATGCAGTTATTGGATGCGCCACATAGGTCACCTGTTGTGGAGCCCTCAGAACATATATGTGATGGTGAGTGACATCTGCAACAGGGATATGGTATCTATATGGTAGGTGAAGTACACGTTCCTGTCCACATGAACAGGTGCCAGCATCAACATAGCCACACTCTCACAGGGATGCACACACATTGACACACTTGGCAGGGCCAGGATTAAAACTCATAACTAGTAAGATTGAATCAACACATTACTGTGCAGGTATCACATGCACCACACAAGTCATATGGAGGTTATATGGGCAAAGGGTATAGGGAGGTGTCTGACATCAGACAGCATGCTTCAGTATGCCAATGGGGGTTGTAGTGAGTGTGGATGTGATCATACTCATCATACAACACACCCGCAAACACACAGGGTGCATGGGTGCATTTCTGCATGGGTGTGTGGTGGTCGACTGTGCCAGATGGCTATACAAGGCTAGGTGATGGGTATATCTTGGCATCAGGCCACATGACAATGATCTGCATTGTGGCTTAGGGCTGTAGTTTCTGCATTTGCCCACACAGGTGGTTATTGCATCCCCCATCCAGTCACCTGGGTGACTATTGTATGTGGCCAATGCTGTGCATCGCTTGCCATGTATGTGTTCCTTAGTCCATAACATGGGCAGTGTCTGGGATGTGCACACCTCCCACATGCATGTACAGTGAAATGTGGAACAGTACCTGGGGTGTCTAGCCCATGTTGTGTACACAGATTATCATCAGATGTGCCAGTCTTGGCCAGCTATGGCAGGAACTGGTAATGGACAGCAGGTTTACCCTGCATCTACATTGATAGCTTGCTAATGGCATTCCCTGATGTCAGTGGCATCTGTCCATACAGGGCATGTTTTCAGGCATAGTATGTCCTTTGTGGATCACATGTGATGGCACCACAGGTGTTGCAGGTGTCCAGGGGGGGGAACATGGGAAGGTGCACCGTCTGCATGTATGTGCTTATTGGACATATGGACAGAGTGCCATGCCCTCTGTAGCCCACTGCAATAACTCCATAGTTACTATCAGTGGCCAATATGCAGTGTACTACCCACATATTGGCTGTTGTCTAGGCATGTGTGTGTGTGTGTGTATGAGACATGGGTTGAGAGTGTGCTCTGGGTAATACTGGGGTTGCTAACTGTGATTGCCTTACCTTGATGTCACATGTATGTGTATGGATTTGTACCTCAGCCTCTCAGCTATTTCACATCTGTTATCCCTGTATGGTGGACATTGTGATATACACTAGGACCACCATATAAGAAATTTGCAAAACCCGCTCTACAGTGTCACACCCTCACACCCACCCTCCACACAGGATATGAGTTACAAACACACACACCTGTCATGTCTGGGAATAGAACCCTACCTAACTAGATTATTACACTACAGCACTACGCAGTCATAGTATGTGTTATGGAGATTATTGGAGTACTCTTTCCCCAAAGGTGTATATCACATTGGATGACATCAGCAGGATTGCCAAAGTAGGACATTCGAATTGTAGTGAGTGTGGCTAGGCTAAAATGCATTACTCCCTACACAGACATTGAAATACACACAAAACATCAACTGACATGTGTGGGTATAGAACCCCAAACAGAGGTCTACATCACACTACAGCATGGCACTGTCATAGGACACACCATGGGGATTACTGAAGAACTCCTTCCCCAGAGGTCTATTTCACATTGAATGACATCAGCAGGATTGCCAAAGTAGGGCATTTGAAATGTACTGAGTGTGACTAGCCTAAAGTGCATTACTCCCTACACAGACATTGAAACACACACAAAACATCCACAACCAACATGTGTAGGTATAGAACCCCTAACAGAGGTCTATATCACACTACAGCATGGAGCTGTTATGGGATGCACCACGGTGATTAGTGAAAAACTACTTCCCCAAAGGTGTATTGCACAATAAATGATATCAGCAGGATTGCCAAAGTAGG
The DNA here is from genome assembly GCF_019279795.1 of Protopterus annectens. Taxonomy (NCBI): domain Eukaryota; kingdom Metazoa; phylum Chordata; order Ceratodontiformes; family Protopteridae; genus Protopterus; species Protopterus annectens. The sequence goes on from NC_056727.1 coordinate 1,179,985,819, forward strand.
GCATTTGAAATGTAATGAGTGTGACTAGCCTAAAATGCATTGCTCTTTATACAAACAGACACACACACTTGGCAAGTCTGGCATTAGAACACCTACTTAATTAATGTATCACACTACAGCAGTATGCAGTTATAGGACACAATGTGGAGATTACTGAGTGACAACCTTCACAGAGGTGTATTTCTAGGTGGATGACATCAGCAGCCTTGCCAAAGTTGAGCATTTGAATTGTAGGGAGTGTGACTACCCTAAAAAGCATTGCTCTTTACACAGACAGGCACACACACATACACACTTGCCAAGTCTGGGATTAGAACACCTACCTAACTAAGGTGTCACACTACAGCAGTATGCAGTTATAGGACACACTACAGAGATTACTGGGTAACAACCTTCACAGAGGTGTACTTCTAGGCAGATGACATCAGCAGTCTTGCCAAAGTTGAGCATTTGAATTGTAAGGAATGTGACTACCCTAAAAAGCATTGCTGTCACACAGACAGACACACTTGCCAAGTCTGGGATTAGAACACCTACCTAACAAATGTATCACACTACAGCAGTACTCAGTAACAGGATGCACTATGGAGATTCCTGGGCTACAACCTTCCCAGAGGTGTATTTCTAGGTGGATGACATCAGCAGCCTTACCATATTAGTGCATTTCAATTGTAGGGAGTGTGACTATCCTAAAAAGCATTGCTCTCTACACAGACAGACACACACACAAACACACACTTGCCAAGTCTGGGAGTAGAACTTCTACTTAACTAGTTTTGCACACTACAGCAGTATGTGGTTATAGGGCACACAACAGAGATTACTGGGCTGCAACTCTCCCAAAGGTGTATTTCACAGTGGATGACCTCAGCAGGCTTGTCATAGTAGGGCTATGGGGAGGGCAGTGTGTGTGTGTGCATGGGCCATAACCCATTCATCTAGAGGTTGACACACCACATACGAGCACACACAGGGTCATATTTCACAGGTACATGTATACAGATGCTAGATGACACCTTCCTTGTACAGTCATGTTGCGCAGCTAGCACGTGCACCACATAGTCTGTACTGCTGACATAGACTGGTGGCTAGTATCTACAGTGAGTGACATCTGAACCTCACGTGGTTGTGGCCCTTTGGCTGTGTGCTGGGTGCAACAGGCCTGGATGGATGCTTGTCACAGTCACCCTCTTCCACACATCTATGTACATCTACCTTTGGCTTATTATAGTGTGTGGTCCTTAGATACATGTCTGTATTCCTGTCCACTGTGTGTGCAAAGCATGTGCGATGCATACTGAGGAGTGTCTGCACGAACATCTGTGACTGCCAGTTTTGTCTGGTCCATTGGTGTTTGCAGACAGGGCCTTCATGAGTTGGTGTGTGAGCATGCCCAGTATGATCTTTCAATGTGTTGCTGACTGACATTGCCTTCATTTCTCTGTGTGAGCATGCCCAGTATCCCCGTCTGTATTGAATGTGTGGATGAAGTCCAGGTAGTCTGTAATGCAGTGCTGAGCTATGTGTTGTACACCTTCAGGTAGCATATTGCTTCTGCAGGTTATCCATAAATCACATGGCATTGACTGTTACTACATTTCTAGATGGGATGGGGGCACACATGACTATTTTTACATTTCTACACAGGATTGGAGGGCACACCTGACTGTTTTACATTTCTACATAGGATGGGGGGGGGCACACCTGAATATTTCAACATTTCTACACAGGATGGGTGGGGGCACACCTGCCTGGTACTACATGTCTACGTAGGATGGGGAGGCACACCTGACACTTGTACACATTTGCTATGACTGTACTGGTATGTCAGGTACTCCATTTCATTCTGCAGTCTTACCTAACATGCTGCCTAAGTCCATACCAGTTTGCTACAGATCTTTGCTTTTATTTACCTTCATATTAGTTTCAGACTCCCTACCCTCCAGAACTGACATCCCACTGCCTGACCTGCTGTTGTCTGTCTTTGTAGGCCTTGGGGGGGTTACCCATAGGCATCATTCAGAGGCCATAGCACAGCCTTTGTTTGTGTTTGTCTACATCTGTCCTGCTGGCTGTGACTGTTGTTGGGTATGTAAATCCCGCTAACTGGCATGTGTGAGTCACTTACCTTGTGGGTGTTCCAGTATTGAGGGTGATGCTGCAGGGCTGCCTATGTCAAATGCACACAGGGCTCCAATCCACTTACAGTATGCCTGACACACCCCCACATGATGTCACCTAACTCCCAGGCTTGCACCAAGCTATTCCTACTCTTACACTGTTGGGACTTGACTCACATGCTGGGGAAAACTTGGATTCACTATCCTTCCCCTCATTTGCAGAGGATTGCCTGCTAATGCATAGTTACATGTCTCACACTGAGCTTCCCCACTTAGCAACCACTACTCCCTGGCCATGTTGTCTTCTGCTTGCCATTGACTTGCATGGCAGAATACTGATTTTAGTTGGAATGCTTAATTTAGGTTTATTTTGTTATCCCCCCCCCCCCCGATCCCATTTGCACACCACTACCCTATGTTTAAACAGCTGAGATCGGCTAAAAAAAACAAAAAGTTGATTATTTTTATTTTTTCACGGTTTACAATGCCAATGACCTTATACTTGGCAATTAGCATGCTTACTACATGATATGCAGCCTTTATTTGGAGCTGTCACAGCTCCATTTTGGATTTTGCAGAAATCTACTCGGTTACTAACAATGTACATTTCTGCAGATTGCACTAGTCCTGCACTGGTTGCAAGCTTCCTGGATTGCTAAATCACCTCATTTGCATAGATTTCTCATGCAGATGGGGTGATTTGCATACAGGGCTTAGTCCATGCAGGATTAATGTAGGAGTGCTCATGCACACCCCTGCAGGCTGTTCCTGGATTGCATGGCAGACATAGTGCCTACTGGAGCTCCTGCACTGATCTTGCATGCCATGCAAGCTATAGAGAATCCAGGGGTTATTGTTAAACTTTCTGATAAGGGTAATAAGGTTGTTATATTACATTATGGACAATATTTAAAAATGTGCATGGAACATTTCAATGTTAGAGAAGTGTATAAAGTGTCAGATTCCAAAGAATTTATGGAATCTAAAGAGAATTTTAAGAAAGTCCTAATGAAGGGTTATAGACTTGGTTATTTGTCAAAATATGATGTTGATGTTAAGTTTGACATAACAAAATGCACACTGGTAAAGTTTTATTGTTTGCCAATGGTGCATAAAATATGAATTCCCCTCCTGGACTAATTATTTTTTTACGTAATATAGGTGTGATGTTACATTCTTATTTAAGTAAATTTGTAGGTCTTTGGAATCTTATATTAAAGATTCATTTGATTTTTTAGATAAAATAAAAATGGTAAGATGGGAAAATTTTTTTATTACTTTAGATGTAAAAAGTCTTTACACTAATATTAAACACTCAGTAGGTATTCAAGCATTAATGTTCTTCCTATGTTATAGTCCAGTTTCTTCCTATATAATAGAGTTAGCTCATTTTTGTTTAGTAAATAATTTTCTTGAGTTTAATGGTATTATTTATCAACAAATTCAGGGCACTGCTATGGGAGCTCCATTTGGTCCCATGTATGCCAATTTAGTTATGGGTTTTTTTAGAGGTTATTTTTATGTATGAATTGAGTTTCTTTAAAGATTATCCCCGGGATTCATGAAGCTTGCACCAGGCGCAGGCATAGCGTAGGTGGTGTAATGCCAAACATGGCCGCTGAGCGATTCAGGTATGATCCAATTCCACATGCACTACCGGCGTATGCCAGATCTGCGCAGTCCTTGGCTTAGGTATGCTAATCACCCCATGTGCAGTGCCGCACCATGCAAATGAAGGTACATAGTGATTGATGAAGTCGTGCAGGTGTAGTGTAAGCCCGCAGAAATGTAAACCAAAAAAACACGGTTTACATTTTTCCAAACAGAATATCGGAGCTATGAAAGCGGACCAGACTCATGTATTACAAAGTTAACATATGCCAATGGCTAAATATATAGCCAATGGCATAAGAAAAGATGCACAACACCTAAAAAAACAACATTTAATGTCATGTCCACAGTAACGCAAAGTACAACTGCAGGGCATGTGTGCGCAAATGGGAACACAAAGAAAATATATATAAATGTCATAAAATTGCAATGTTATACATATCGTGATTTCACCATAATACTCAATGGTCTGCATGGTGCACCACAACCAAGCTGCAAGGGTTGCTAAGGGTCTGTGACAGTGTTCTGCACGGTAACTAGGAATTAGTAGTCAATGCCATGCAAATGAGGCAGGTAATAGTGAATCGCAAACGTCCCACCAGACTAAGGATGTACCATACGGCGCAGTGCTAAAACACTGAGGAGTGGCATAGAGGTATACATGACATCAGCAGTGGGGTGTGCCACCGTAGCTGTAAGCATATTGGAGCAATGCTAATTTGGCCTGGCCGTTGCTAAGCAAAGCCGCAGGACAGGGGTAGGGAGATAGGTATAGCATCGTTTAGCTGAGAGCACATATGGTGCCCGAAAGCGCATGTGTACGGGGAGGAAAACATGCCTGAAACCCAGTAAGTGGACGCACGCGCCGCGCACCATAGCTCAAACAGGAAGGTCAGGGGAAGAAAATAAGGAAATGCCGCAGTAGGCTAATTGAAGTACAACTGAGCAATTAACACCTATTAACTCACAGCGGGCAACTGACGGTGGCTGACAAGTCTGCTCCCAGAAACCTGCAAAAGAGGATAGGGGAGGTGTCTGATTGCAAAGAAAAGAGAACTGTCATAGCAGAGCAAAGCAAACCTGCAGTAGACTGGCCATAGAACACATTATGCCAGATAAGCCAGGTGTAGGAAAGTACAAATGAAAGCAGGCTGTTGGATGCATGCCAGAAAATGGGAGGTGAAACATTAAGAAATGTAAAGGGAAGGCCAAGAGGTAATCCACGGCAGTCAAATGTAATTCAACACCAAAGGCACCACAATAGTAGTTCCTGTCGTAAAACACATAGGATACCCTGTAGCTATGATCGTACATACACACCCTATGACATCATCGGTGTTCACAGCACAATAGTATAAAGCGTGAAAGGGCCCCACACACACCTGTGTATTCCCAAACACTGCACCATAGGTGTAAACATACAGGGAACTTTTACAATGTACATGTTGGGAGCTGCCATAGCTGTGATTCATCACCATGTATTAGAGACTGAAGGTGTTGTGGAGGATGATGCTGACAACCTCTGCAGGCCCCAGAGGAGGAGAAGACTGTTCATACCAAGGGTAAACTACGAGGGGCTACATGATCTGGAGATAGTAGAGCATTACAGGATAGACAGGGACATCTTACAGCAAATAGTTGAGCTGTGCTGGCCACGCCTGAGATCCAGAAACAACAGAGGGGATCCCATTCCAGTGGAAATGAAGGTATGTGTAAGCTTGCAAATACTAGCCACAGGTACCTTTCAAAGGCCAACTGAAGATATAATGGGGATCTCACAGGCATCAGCATCCAGGGTACTACACCAGTTCCTGGATGCCATGTTACCACATGCCAATGAGCATATATAATTCCCCCGAACTCAGGAGGAGTTGGCCAGCAATATGCGTCTCTTCCACCATGTGGCACACTACCCGGAGGTACTGCGTGCGATAGACTGCACGCACATATATATCAAGTCACCACCCAGTGAGCATGGTAGGCACTACATAAACCGCAAGGGATACCACTTCATCAACTGCCAGGTCATGTGCAATGCCCAGGACATTATCATGGATGTGTGTGCTGGCAGCCCTGGAAGCTACCATGACTCCCACATCTGGCATGCCTCACAGCTGTATCAGGTATTTGTCAGGGGGGACATCCCATATGGCCACCTTGTGGGGGATGCTGGCTATGCACTGGAGCCGTGGATGATGACTCCCATCAGAAATGCACACACACCCATGCAAGAATGCCATAATGAGGCACACGCACAAACCAGAATCATCATAGAGCATGTGTTCGGGATGCTGAAATCATGGGTCCGTTGCTTGGACATATCTGGTGGAGCTTTGCAGTACTCTCCAGGCACGTGTGCCCACATCCTCATAGTATGTGCCATGCTACATAATATGATCCTGCAGAAACAGCTGCAGCAAGGACAAAATGGTGAAGGCCCTCACAGCCCACCACAATTGCTAAGGCCATCACAGGCACAGAGGGATTCAGACCCTGAACACCCTGTGCCAGCCCCAGTAGGCAGATGGAGGCATGCCCAATATGTCTATGCCTTGGCAAAGAGGGAACGTATAGCACATACTCTGACAGTGTAGGCCCCTACAGACTGACATACCTCTCCACCTGCACACACAGTAAAATGGATGGCACACACATACGACCACCTGTAAATTGTAATGTATAGGTGGCCTACTGTGTGAATCCTACATAGGCAGCCCTCAACCATTGTACACACAACAGCTATTGGAACAAGGAATGTCAACACCTGAACAGTACACGCACCTATCAGCATATGTTGGTACTGTGTGTATAGGTTCCTAGGTACATCGGTAGGTACACGCCCGATTGTCAGAGGCCATTCATCAATTGAGGCAAACAGTGTCTGCTGTCATCACCACATCGAGTAACCAACTGTCGCTCAGTGGAGCAGAGCCAATTGCGGGATCCATGTGTGTAATCAATGTTCCCCACACACTCTGCATGGATTCCCTGGTGCGTTAATGAGGGGCTCCATATAATGTAATCATGGATGTAGTGGCGAAGCATGGGGTGTACCCATGACAGGTATCTGTCACCCCAGCATGCTCCACCTACAGTTGTGTGAAGGTGTAGCATATTATAGTGTGTGGCTCACTGTGACATACATACCCAATGCTGGAGCACATCCATTAAACATCACTTGGACATAAAATTAATAGGTTTCATCCATATGTAAACTAACTGAGTTACCCATTTGATCGCAGTATGGAGTAACAGCCATAGTATAGTCCACATACAAAACACCATAACACGTGTACAAATCCCAGATGCCCAAGTGGTAAATGCAGTGACTGTCGTGCATGTTCCCGGTCCTATGTCCTGCAAGGGATGTAACGTAATCTTGAAGGCACAAATAATGCATGTTGGATGCAGGTCATCAGATCATGTTAAGCACATGTTAGTGGGAATATGCATTGCCCAGTGCTGGTAAGCGTTGTTTAAATATGACTATATGGATATGCGCAAAACAGGGCTAAGCTTCTCTGAATATCGCGCAGATCATGGTCAATGATGTCCAGAACAGGTGAAACCAGCATTATTCACCCCTGTACTAATAGTGCCTGCTCTGAAGGGTAAAATGACCACTGCCAGGAGTAGAACACGCAATCATGTACACAATCACCTAACCCTAAGCTACCCAAGATGTACCAACGGCAGGTGTGTAATGTGACAGGTTCAAACACAAACGTGCAGAGTCCAGGTAACCGACATGTACACAGTGAAAGGTGTATTCTGCCTGTCACTCTCTTTGTTTTATATATGTATATATATATATATATATATATATATATATATATATATATATATATATATATATATATATATACATACATATACATAATAGAGATAGAAAGGGTGACAGAGAGATATATGTTGATATATACGGATTCACCTATATCTGCAAATATGTAGATAGGTCAATGACATGTACACAACCATGGAGGTACAAATAAATAGGATACTGCCAACTATGGAATGTGTCACATACCGACACGCGTAATCATGAGGCTGAAAGACTGAAAGAACACAGTACCGAAACACTAGAACCGCATGTAATATTATCACGATATTAAGGGACATTTAGTTATCGCTGCCGGTGTTGCAGTCCACGTAGGTACTGTGTTCAACTGTGTTTGTGATTGCTGTAGTCTGTGTATGTGTGTGTTGAGGGTGCCGTGTGCATTTCCATGGGACTGTAATGTGTGTGTGTGTTTGCATCGTGTGTCTGTTAGTGCTAACTCGGAGGTAGATCATTATGGTAGGTGTGGTTATAGCTGGCCGTAGGCATACGGTTACCACCTGTCCCACTTTAAGAGGGACAGCCCCTCCCTGGGCAGTTGTGTCCTGACAAAAAATATTAAAAAAGGCAAATGTCCAAGATTGTAGGACATAATTATGTCCCATATATTATGTAATAGTTGTATTAAATAGTTATGCCTGTATCTAAAAAACATAAATGTTACATGAAACATGATAAGTAGCTAAAGTGCTACAAGAATAAGTATGTATTCAGGATAAAAGTATGTGCTATCCTGTGTACTGACCTTGGGTATGTGTCGGCCTGTAAACACCAATGTGTGTCCTGCAAATGTCCCACTATGGCCATTTGAAAAGGTGGCAACCCATGACAAAGAGGCTCAGTCACCAACACAACTGTAATGAGTGCAAACATCTGTGACAGAAATACACAGGACAGCTGTCATTTAGTAACATTCCTTTACATATCGCTGTATTTCCAGAGGTATGGAAGTATCAACCTCACCTGCATACTATATAGAAACCAATTAACAATGGCCCAATGTATAAGCCCGTAACAACCATAGTTTCGGTCTACTAACTGATAGGTCTTCAATTAGGGAAGGAGCCCAGACACATATATGGAATAAGTAGAAATGCAGTCCCCACAAACCTGTATATGCTATGTACACCTACCTACATCTCCCATACATGAAACAATAGCAATACAGACTGTAATAACATCGCAAACATCCATTCACTCAATTACATCTGCAGAAGCATTAACATACCTTGTGAGAGACACATTTGTAAAGGCGCCATGTGAAATCGTAGCTGTTGTATAATGGAACAGACGGCGATGTTACAGGTTTTGTTTGCAATAGTCCCTTATCAGACGGTTGAGATGACAGGTACACTGACATGTAGAACCACATACTCTAGCCGTCACAAACAATCTATGGGGGACATGAATCCAAAATATCCATGTCTCTACAAATAGCAGTTGCAATTCCACACAACAAAACACATACAGGCTGTCTCCCCGAAGGTAGGGCAAAAGGGCAATGCCCAAGTGGAGAATTCAATTATATCCCACTGTTGCCGTGTAATTGGCGAATGGAGTAGCTGCACAGCTGATGTGCATGTAATAATTTACTCAGGGACACCAATTGGCAGCAGGAAACCACATGTTACAGGTATCGACGTATATAAGGATGACTTGCCAGACATTCAAATTGTATGCTCATACCATAGAACCGTTTAAACAGTAAAGGTGTAAGAGAGATATTTACCAAAGTTCGGAACGCTAACAAGGTATGTAGAACACTCAGTATGTTAGTGTATGTATAGCCTGTTTTGTATTAATTAAAAGTGTCCGCAATGCATAAAGTGGGAAAAGCTATTATGTAGTGATGTCTTGATGAGCATAGCAGCGCTTGTAGAAATTGTGTGTCCTGCTGTGGGCCACAAGGTAAACATCACAGACACCACAAGGGATCCTACATGAGGGCTTTAAACAGAACAATTCCACACCACCCGCCGTCAGTGGTAGGGCATGTCCAACAAGTACGTGCCATAGCAGGGGATAGTCTATGTTGATATACTGTCACAGTAGGCATGTGTATGGGCATATAACGACAATAACATGCCTAAGGTGGTACTGCTGTGCAAGTATGCTTTGCGTTATGGGATAATATGTAAAATATGTGTAATGTACAGTATTGTAGGTAGATATGTCAGATATTCTACACAGCATAACAGTTATATCATGCAAACAAAAGGTATCGTCTATTGGCATGTACAATACACAATAACAGGATACATATGGCTTGTAGTCACGGGACACTGTAACAGCATGATAGCTTATTGAAATGGAAGGGCTACTCAATTAAACATGCAAAAAGGACATGTAATAGCTTCACAGGTTCATAGTGAGGTACTATGCTGTCTGGCAAGTCTATGTGTAAGCCCAACTACAGTGTTTACACCGGCGGCACCTCTCTAGGGTAGTGTCCTGTCTGTGAACAGCAGAGCCATGTGCTACCTGCACCTCTGCACAGTACAGCCACTGCAGTGATCCCTTGTGTACATATGTGTCTCCCATCCACCAAGTGAGGTATCTCATAAACAGTGCTACTGAGTGTCCCTGCGTGATGTACATAAGAATCATGTTCCAAAGCATGGTGAGTGTCTGGTTTGGGAATGTAACCCTCAAGAACATCCCACTCATCGTTGCGTTTGTGCACATATCCATGAGCATGTTGCTCTCAGTGGCTTTTGCTTATGTCGCTTATATGGAATGTATCCATGAATATTGTTGTGGACATGGGCCCTGTATGTTCAGCAGAGGTCACCCCTGAGTATGCAGTATGCAAATGTGTACAGTCGTGGTGTCCGTAGTACTGCCGCATACGTCAACCTTTGGAGCTCAATAATCCTCATAGTGTGTTAATGTTGTGGTATGTAAAGCCTTGCTGTTCTGTAAGGTACACCCTAAATGGGGTGTTGTACCCTTGAATGTGTGTATACGTCAGGAGTTTAGAGGTACAATGGGTGCCTTTGTTCCAGCTACAAACCCAGTACAGATAAGGGTGGCCACGTAGAAGGATATCCACGCCACATTGACAATATGTTTTTCAAAGGAGTGGGTGCTACATACATGTGTACTAAGATCCCATATAATGTCACATGTATGTAGGGGACTACCACCAATGTGATAGTCAGTGGGTGATTGGTGTAATCCAAAGGGGATGTTCCATGCACCATGTGTCATGCAGCTTGAGGCCATGTTATTGACATCAGGTATCCGTCACAGTGACACCCTTATGGAGGGAGTCTGTATCAGCTGGTAGATCAGTCATGGTGCCTTGTATGCAGTTGTCTGGAAACCTAGTCAGGGAAAGTCCCTCTGTGCTAGCCTGTACCTCAGGGAAGCATATGCCGAACATGAGGGGCCGTATGACTGAGGACTGTGGTATGGCAAGTGTAATGGAAATACAGTAGGTACTATGGTATGCTACCCTCATTGTGTAGGTCCTGTCCGTGAGCCACTTTGCATAACATCCTGAGACGTAGGGGTTGATGTGCAGGTGGATGTGTATGTTGTCAATACCAGAATGGAGAACGGTTCTGAAAGCCAATGAGAGGACAATGTAGGCTGTGTGGACCCCCTTACCATCATTAACTACCCTGGTAACTGTATCAAAGGAGTCCACCAGGTGTAGGAGCCATGGTCTGGCCCTAACAAGTCCAACCTAGGTGGCATCAAAGGACTGGAGCCCACCAATGTCTCTGTGAATGACTTCAATGATGATGTTCCCCATAGCCTTGCAGAACAGTCCAGTCAGGCGTATAGGGCAATAGTCCCTCTGGTTAATTGTGGCGCCACCTGTGTGGAGTGTGAAAATTGTTGCTGTGTGCCATTCAGGGGCCACAATTTCTGATACAAGGTTATTAGTGAATCTGGTGGCCAAGTGGGGAGACATGTCATTCTGAGGTTTGTGTAAATCACAGCCTGGGATGTTGGACGGTCACATGGAGTCTGTGTTCCAGGCCTTAGAGAGTGCAGGTTGGAATTGTGTAGGTGTGACCGCAGGGACCCCGCAATGTTCCTGCATGGATTATGGCCCTATAGGGAGTGAGAGGGTGTAAAGTTAGCATTGAACCCATCCACCAGGAAGTTGCCAACATCACTCGGTTCTGTAATGTTCCTGAGTAACTGTCGTGAGCAGATGTGGGTATTGCCATTGACTACTGACATACCTCTATAATGCTTTGTGGTACACCCTGGAATGTGTCACAGTAATGTTTACGTAGCTAGGTTTGGAGGATGTAATAAGGGATCCCGGACCCCTACTGAGGCTGACCAGTGAGCTACCCCACCCATGGGATTGTACTCCACTTTGCAACAGCCTCCACCTTTTGTTGTACATTATGTCCATGGAACTGGACTCCCAGAGTGACATCCATTATCTGGTGGGTACCATCATGGCTCTGTTTGGAATAGCATGATCCATGCAGTCGTGTTAGTGCTAATGAAGTGCACTGGGGTATGTTTCAGCATTTGTATGTGCATTGTCCATGTGCACAGTGTCATGGCATTTACTACTGCTGTCATAAGACGTCTGTAGTAGGCATTGTACTAATATTGTACTGTGTATGCCATAAAGGGTGTGGTGCCGGGATGTGGATAACAAGACTGATTAGCATATGTTCGGAAACTACAACAAGGGGATAACCACAGGTGTGGAACACCAGTGACATGTTGGTAATGTCCATATCTAGGATATTGTTGGTCTTGGCGGTGGTGTGTATGGGTTGATAAAGCCGAGTGGAGGTTATGAATCCTGGACAGCGTTAGCCTAATGTGTCGGTACATGAGTAGCTATCACAGTTAAGTGTGGGGTAGTGTCAGTCACACATCAGTAGTACCTGTCTGAACCCTACTGTCCAGTACACCAAGAAATAAGGGCTGGTAACCTTGGGGTATGTTGTTGAATCTGTAGCATGTTACAATGTGTATAGCAGTTCTGGCCACAGTTAGTTGCACGTGGATCACCTCTGATGCATTGTGTTAAGTAACCAGCCAGGAGGTGTGTACAACATAGAGAAATATGGACACACCTCAACCGTGGGTGTTCCAGTCCAGGTTACATGACTGAAAGGTGTGGTCTGTGTATAACCTGTCAGTGCAGGTGTTCTCTGCGGAGCCTAGAGGCAGGTCCCAGTCACTGCAGAGATATTGAAGTGGTCCATTATAAGGAGTGCCATGCCTGCGTGTGTCAGAGATGATGTCAAGCATTGAGTCACATGACCCCATGTTTTGCTTGCCTTTTCCCATTCTGGTGGTGAATGTTATTGGAAACTGTGTAAGACAGGCAGTATAGGAGCAGCAAGAGCCTTACATGTTATCTGTACTCCCAGGGCTGACAGGTGCAGGTCATCTGTGCCAAAGCATCGTGTTTTGTTGACCATGTCATTCAAAGCGGGCAGATACCGGATGCCTGTGGAATGACAGCAGAAGCACAGGCAACTGTTGTAGTGAAACAGTGAGTTGTTGTACAGTGGTATCTAGTCTGGATGAATGCAGAATGCTCCCCAGGGCTTGGCCGATACCTTCTGGGCTACAAGACTGGAGAGCTATTGCATGTCCCTGCACATGTAGTCTGGGAAGTTACATCTCAGGGCAGTCACACTAACATGGAGAATGACAGTCAAATTGTACCTGGTGAGGTGTGGCATGGGTGCATAGGTTATGTTGCAGAACCAGTTACCCGACAGCTAGATGTAAGTGACTATCGCCTTGTGTAGCCTGCTGAGTGGGACATCAGTGTGACCGCCTACAGAGTCACCTATGACTGGTGTGTTGGGTATGTTATAACACCTTATTGGCTGTATCTGATGGGCACACATGATTCTGTAAGCTATAAGTAATTGTTGTTGTGTTTGGTGATGGGGGCTGCCTCTGGTGCCTACAGAGTATGGAGAGGTTCTGCAAATATCGTACTCATACTATGTGTGGCCTGTGGTGGTGGAGATCTTGTGAGACTATGTGATGAGTGGGGTGTGTTGCAAATGTTACACATCCCCACATGAATGTCAGGTACAGTCTGGGTTGGTGAGAGCATTACCCCTAGCATGGCTACATATGTGCATCTCCCACAGGCTGTAGTGTCGTATGTTGGGAGGGGAGCATTGACTGTGCACATGAGATAATTGCTCTATTGCCACATGTTCACCATATTCATCATATAGACAGGCAATAGCACTGGTACGTGACAGTTGGACATGCCTGTATATTCAATCATGTCTCACAAGATATGTGAGTTACGTGTGTACAACAGCTGTTGTACTGTAAGCAAGCTGGAAATGTAAGGACAGACAATGTACTTGTAAGAAATTAGTTGGAATGGGTGCTATAGTAATTAGTAGCTCATGAAGTGCTCACAAGTTCTGAACAAGTGCTGAGCATGAATATGCAATACAGATAGGGTGTTGGATAATATCAACCCCACTGCAACCCACAAGTGGAGACGACAGTCATAATTGGAAGCACTGCACTATTACCCTGCTGAGTATGGTCTGCAAGTCTATGAACCTTTATCAATGTAGATGTTAGCAGTACAGAAGTAGATGACAGTACGGATGATTTCACACTGCATAGCATACCTGTGACAGGTCATAGGACATCATCACCCATACCGTGTTCCAGCTACACTGAGTATACTAGATGTACCTTCGTATGGCACAGGAGTGTGCTACCAGTGGTCTGTTGACTGAATCAACACTACAAAAGGTGTCAGAGTGACATGCGCATATCACACCAGTGGCAGCTACAGTAAAACAGGGTTAATGTTTTGTACTCTCCCCTTATTGTAGCCCATACCACACAGACAAATGGGAGGCATCTGTGTATGCAAGGATGTGAATGGCCATGACCTAGGAGCAATAGCTGTCTCAATGTTGTGGACAACATACAGAATGGGCTTTGTGGGTGAGCTGTGTGACATATGTGCAAAATCTGACAGCTGATAATAGCATTGTCACCGCTAGGTGAATAACCCTGTACCCATTAACTACCACCTAGGCAGCGGTCAATATTATGGACACTGTGTAAGGGATGGTGCTGTGCAGTTCACCTCCCTGAGTTGATGATGTCTCCAGGCCTATTAGGTAGTCATACAAGGCACCCATGTCATGACAGGGTGCCATCCATGAGCATGGAGATCATTGGACAAGCATACTCAGCACTCAGGTGACCAATATCGGATCACATATCACCTGTAAGGGGTATTGGCCATGCGTGGATGGGCGATACCAGCCTTCACAATCCTCACCTCCACTATGCAGCATGCTGGCTACCTTGCATAAAGACATGTGCTACACTGTGATGTTGGACATGCTACACTTACATATCCTGATCTGAAAGATATACATCATGGACAGCCACCATCCTACTATAAGGATCGCCACATGCTGGACAGATCCCTGTGCCATACATGTTACATATTCCCGCCATACCATGCAACCCTGTCCATCAAAGCTGCACATGTCATCTCTGTCATACATGGTGTGATGACCACATGGTAGATGTATTATTAACTGTCTGGATCAGTAATGTGGCACTGATGCACCTCACGGTGGCAAAATGGCTGTCAGAAACCTTGCCCGTACATGCTATAGTTGATAACCATCCCTGCGAATGATGTCCGGCTAGCCATTGTCTCATGTCTATCACATGTGCAACACAGGCGATCCGTGGCAGGATGTTGAACTGCTGTACAGTGCCGTGTAGATGTATATGGCAAAACACATGCATGTAAAGGTTCCGTGCATATGTGTGCATTGTCACTGCTCATGTCCATTAAGGCAGTGTATGTGTTGATATGTGACATATACACAGCATCAAGGTCAACAGCATCACTCTGGACACATCCAGGCATGTGCTGATAGGTAAGAACACCAGTACAGGCAAACAGACAGGCCCACATCAAGACAGCATTCACATGGAGTATGAACAATGTAATGAGGTGACACACATATATGGTGATGATATCTAATGCATAATGGGTGTTACATGTGTGACACAAACATGTCAGTCATGTCAGTGTCATAATGATTTGCAAAGATAACTGTGCAGATGTACTAGATTTAATACAAATGTATGTGCAGCTGTATCTCTGTACATCTCTGTGATATGTGACCTGTCACCATCATTATGTCTTCCAGATAATGCCTTGTTCATGCCTGCCAGCGTACAGCCACCAGGAGGATGATGTCCTCACCCCGTACCTCCATGAGAACTATGAGGTGTTGTTCAGCCATGTTCCACAGCATGCCCAGCAGCGTGATGACCTGTGTTAGGACCTTTGCAGGAGGGTTAATGATGTGGGTGGCCATAACCGCACCTACCAGCAGGTGTGCAGTCGCTGCACGGACTTGGTACGACATGCGAAAAGGTGTGTCACTGCAATCACCAGGGAACAAGGTGAAACAGGTGGTGGGTCACCAACCTAGCCCCCAGTCACACACACCGAGGAGCTACTGGCCAGCCTGGGGACACCCTCAGAACAGCATCCACAAACACTAGCTGCCATCGTGGATGTGGGTGTCTCCAAACCAATGAGCCTGGAGTTGCCTGGTAAGTCACTACTGCACATATGACTATTATATCCCATTTAGTTGCACGTGTCACTGTACAATATGTAATGTAACATCATATGCAAGGTATGTTTACACACATGCTGCATACTATAGTATGCTACCCTGTGTATGCACACATGTGCATACTATATGCTATTGTACAGGCGAATGTGTTAACATGAACAGTGCACCCTGTGGCTGTCATAAAGTCATGGATAATGTTCAAAGTGCTGTGTCACCCCTATACATGTACCTCTGGCATGCCGCACAGACATCAGTCCATTGCAGGTGAGACTGTCATCAGTATCAGGCATGTTAATGCATATATCTATTCGCCATGTGGCCAGTTAACACATGTACACATGATGTATGGTCCAGTCGTGATATACAGGTCGCATCTCCCATCATTCACACTGTCTACCCATGTACAATATATACAAATGAAATGAAACACTGACATGAAACCACAGTATCTGTCATTGCTACATGTGTGGACAGCTGTGCATACAATGGTGGAGGTGTTGTTCAATGTAGGCATATGTACTATACATTGGAACAACACATGTGTGGTACGCAAACAGTACCACACAGTGAGCTGGGATATGGGCAGCCCACAGGAGTCACCATTGTATTATATGCCCCTGCAATGGGTGTACACATTGTGATGTGCCATCTGACATATCCCAGACATGTAGTGTTCTGGCTGCAATATTGTCACACTATCCCATATGTGTACCAATGCTACCTTCGGTAATTGTGCTGCTATATGCACACAGGAGGATGTAAGTGTTACAGGTGTCATGTGACTTACAGTCAGTAACACCCGACCACTGTGTAGGTTTTATGTCTTCACCGTCAAGTAACAGTAACATAGCATACTGTTTGCACATGTAATGGTAGGATGGCTTGTGTCACACCTGTGAGCCGTCCCTGGCTAACATCCATCTGCAAAGGTGGATCACCACTTTATGTACACACATCCATCCATACCTGATGTACATCCTACCGTACTGTCAGTATTTCACCATATTCAGGTGTCAATGATGGGGCTGCATTACTACTGCATGTTGTAGTTAGGCACAGATGAATTACATACATCAGCTACTGCACATGCATGGTAGCTGCATGCACACCACTACATGTACATGTGCGTTGGTCCTACATGCCTGTCATGTAGCCATGTTTGTATGCATTGCAATTGGTGGACATGTGTGATGACGTACATAACACATGGACTGTTGTATGATATGATGGGCGTCATGGGTAACTAGTACAGAGCCACAATCCACTCTAGCAGCCAAATGAGAGCCGGAGAATCACCAAACATGGTTTATTGATACAAATTAATGCTGCTAATACACGTTTGTGTTTTCGTATATATCACTTCCTCAGATACTACTGCAAAACACAAATTCCATTTAAATACTATGACACTATTCCAAAACGGAATACTATTGGATGATCCAGTCATTGAATTAGTAATGTGTATATAAAAAAACTCAAAATACTTATTGTGATCTGCATATTAGACAAAAACTGAATAAGAACAATTTTAATATTTCATTCCTGTCCAATACCAATATATAAAATCAGTAAAAAACACAAAACTTGAATATGAAATACATATGTTATAAAAAATATGATGAATAAAATAATTTTAAAATAAGTTAATTCACAAATATACCACTGCCTTCTAGTGGAGTTACATAAAATGACATCCAAAGCTGCCCTTACAGCTTAGCTGATCTCAGTTTTAAAACTGATGTGATGGACAACATATCATTTAAACCGGGTTCCCTGTTGGCTTCTAAAATTATTTGCCAAACAGTTCCCGGTACTCTAATTTTGCCTCCCACATAAACCCCCGAATTTCTTTCGGCACAATTTCAAGAACAAAAATAGAATAATTAGCTTGTGAACATGTTAACTTGTGACGGAATAATGCATTCCTAGAATTAGCCCTACTGATCTCATTATAGTGTTCATAGATCCTGGTCTTAAGTTTACGTTCAGTTTTCCCAATGTAAAAAGAACTACATTATTCACATATGGCTAAGTAAACTAGACCCTTACTATTACAATTGGCATAAACCTTACTCGTAATTTCTCTTTTCCTACTAGAAATCTCAGTAGAAGGAGCATTAACAATATAGTTGCATTGGGAACATGCCCCACACTTATATGCACAATTTCTCAAGTGGGACCAGTGTACCCTTTTGAACCCCCATATTCAAAACAATTCTTGAAATTCAAATCACGTCTATAAGTGAACTGCAAAGGCCCCACTAATGTTGAATCAATATCAGTTATTTGTTGGAATTTTTCCCATTCATGGTTCACCACACTTTTTATAACATTCAAATCCCCATTGTAGTCCAGTATATATGAATCTTTCCTATGTTTTAGCTCTTTACTTGAACTCAAGGTTCCAGTTTGTGAGGCATCCACCTGATCTTGACCTAAAATGGGTGCAAGCCTACCATTTCTCCCTTCACTAACCTCCCTTACTACCTGCTGTATTAATTCCTTTGGGTAACCTCTATTTTCAAACATTCCACAAACATTTTTACATTCCGCAGTGTATTCTGCATCTTTGGAAGTCATTCTACTTATCCGGACTAGCTCTCCCTTAATAAGATTTTTCTTCTGAAAATAGGGATGACTGCTGTTGAAGTGAAGGTATGAATTCGAAAAAGTTTTTTTCCTAAAGATTTTTGAACTAAAACCACCTTCCTCTTTTGATATACTAATATCCAAAAAATTAAGGGTATCATAATCTAAACTATGGGTAAAATCCAAAAAGTGAGTGGTGCCTTTTATATAGCTCAAGAATTCCAAGAATTTTTCCTCTGTATCGGTCCATAATATACAGATGTCGTCCAAAAAATGTTTATACAATGACCAACATCCCTTAAATTTACTGTTGAAAATAAATTGATGTTCCCACCAAGAAAGAACAATATTAGCATATGTGGGGGCACAACCTGCCCCCATTGCCACTCCTTGGTTCTGTTTATAAAATCCCCCCTCAAAGTACATACAATTATTATTTAATACAATTTCCATGAACAGAAGTATATTGTTAAAATCACTTTGTGAAAAGTGTCCAAATGCTAACATGTATTCCCCCAACCAGTTGAAACCAATCTCATGAGGGATACACCCATATAAATCAACAATGTCAAGGGTAATAAAAATCAATGAATCACTATACACTTCGGACTTCAATTGTCTAAGAAGATCCCAAGAATCTCTTAGTACCGCTGTACCCATAAATGCCAACTCTTTGAGTTTGTTGTCTAAAAAGCGTGAAATAGGTGCTGTGATAGCACCGTCAGAATAGACAACTAATCTTAAGGGTGGGTCAGCGGTACATTTATGGACCTTGGGAATGCCAAATACTGAAGGGACTCTGGGAAATTTATTATACAAAAATTGTGAATTTCAAAACTGATGGAACCTTCTAATAATAAGTCATCCAATAACAAATGTATTTTCGAATTAGCTACGTTTACCTCATTGATTGAGGCTAAACTATATTTGGAGGAGTTATGTAGTTCATTTTTCATCTTTGACTCTAACTCAATACTATCCATCAAGACCGTACCACCCCACTTATCTGGTTGCATAATCCTAATGGTATGGTCTGATTTCAAGTCCTCCAAGTATTGTCTTTCTCTCACAGATAAATTAGGAAAAATCTTGTGATTCTGAACCTCTTTTCTAATCTCCCTTTCCAAAATAGCTTCTAAGTTTTTCAATTGCGGATGCAATGGGGGGTTGAACATATCTGTCATTGCTACATGTGTGGACAGCTGTGCATACAACGGTGGAGGTGTTGTTCAATGTAGGCATATGTACTATACATTGCAACAACACATGCGTGGTACGCAAACAGTACCACACAGTGAGCTGGGATATGAGCAGCCCACAGGAGTCACCATTGTGTTATATGCCCCTGCAATGGGTGCACACATTGTGATGTGCCATCTGTCATGTTCCAGACATGTAGTGTTCTGGCTTCAATATTGTCACACTATCCCATATGTGTACCAATGCTACCTTCGGCAATTGTGCTGCTATATGCACACAGGAGGATGTAAGTGTTACAGGTGTCACGTGACTTACAGTCAGTAACACCCGACCGCTGTGCAGGTTTTATGTCTTTACCATCAAGTAACAGTAACATAGCATACTGTTTGCACATGTAATGGTAGGATGGCTTGTGTCACACCTGTGAGCCGTCCCTGGCAAACATCCATCTGCAAAGGTTGATCACCACTTTATGTACACACATCCATCCATACCTGATGTACATCTTACTGTACTGTCAGTATTTCACCATATACAGGTGTCAATGATGGGGCTGCATTGCAACTGCATGTTGTAGTTAGGCACAGATGAATTACATACATCAGCTACTGCACATGCATGGTAGCTGCATGCACACCACTACATGTACATGTGAGTTGGTCCTACATGCCTGTCATGTAGCTATGTTTATATGCATTGCAATTGGTGGACATGTGTGATGACATACATAACACATGGACTGTTGTATGATATGATGGGTGTCATGGGTAACTAGTACAGAGGGAATGTTTCCTCAGTCAACATTGCTACCTCATGTACTGTTAGCATTCAACAACCATGGACCTGCCTTCCATGTGCATGCGTGTGATTGCTATAGCCACTTGTCTGCATGG
Source organism: Protopterus annectens (assembly GCF_019279795.1). Lineage (NCBI taxonomy): Eukaryota > Metazoa > Chordata > Ceratodontiformes > Protopteridae > Protopterus > Protopterus annectens. The sequence goes on from NC_056727.1 coordinate 1,180,006,673, forward strand.
AGGACAGCAAAAGCTATGCTATGTACATATGTGTTGTGTGTGTGTGTGTGTGTGTGTGTGTGTGTGTGTGTGTGTGTGTGTGTGTGTGTGTGTGTGCGGTCCATGTACATATCCACTGCGATTACATGCATGTCATATCCAAACGTGTGTTCTTTGGTGTACAGCGACAGTCATCTGTCAAAGCTGTGTAAGACCCAGGGCCCCTGTTATGTGTAGAGCTGACCTGGTTATGTACAGTGGTATCATTGCATTGCATAACACATGATGGAACCCTGTCAGTACATGTGTAGTCTGCACTGTTGCTGTAGACCTATGTACAGTCCAGTGGTCATGAGTCACACGGTGTTGTGGTAATGTATGGATGTGTGTTGCTGGTCCAAGGACATGGTGATGTCTGAGGGCTACATAGTAGAATGTGGCGTTTACCTCTGTGATCTGCACCTGAGACATCTGTGATGGCTCTTGAGTGTGTACTGGTCAGTAAATGTGAGTGGCCTTCATGTACATGGGGACAGTAACACCATACTGTGCCCTTCCATGTTTAGAATCCGTGTGTATGCAAGACAGCCCTTTTGCAACTACTAAGTGCGTGAGCATGCCCAGTACACCATTGTGTAGATGGACACAAAGTACATTCCAAACTGTGCCCTTCTGTGTTTAGAATCCATGTGCATGCAAGATAGCCCTTCGCTTCTACTAAGTGTGTGAGCATGCCCAGTACACCGTTGTGTAGATGGACACACAGTACATTCCAAACGGACGTGTGATACTAAGTGTGTGAGCATGCCCAGTGACACCTTGTGTCGGTGATGTGCCTCTGTGTATGGGCATGGCCATTGACATCCTGTATAGTGATGGTGGTCATCCAGGCAACAGATGTCCATACCCCACGTCAGGATGGATGCCTACATTGAACACACTGGTTGACTGTCTTGAAGGGTGTACTCTCTGTGGTGCGTCTCGCATCTATGTAGTGTTGTAATAGTGCTCCGTAGATAGGCAGTTGTCCCGCTTACACCACTGCCGTGTGTTTGTCTACGTCTACCTTGGGACAGTATTATGCTTTTAGACTGCTCACTCTCTATACATTCCCTATCAGCGTCTTTACCTTTGCAGATGATGTCATCCACCTAGAAGTGTGCCTCTGGGAGTGCTGTATTCCAGTAATCTCGGTAGCGCGTTCTGTAACTGTGTAGTGTGATAAGGTAGTTAGGTGTATGTTTGACTCCCAGCCCTGCCAAGTGTGTGTGTGTGTGTGTGTGTGTGTGTGTGTGTGTGTGTGTGTGTTTCCGGCTGCCTGGGGACAGAGTAATGCTTTTAGACATCTCACTCCACATACATTCCCTATCAGTGTCTTTGCCTTTGTGGATGATGTCATCCACCTAGAAATGTGCCTCTGGGAGGGCTGCATACCAGTAATCTCGGCAGTGCATTCTGTAACTGCGTAATGCTGTAGTGTGATAAGGTAGTTAGGTGTATGTTCGACTCCCAGCCCTGCCAAGTGTGTGTGTGTGTGTGTGTGTGTGTGTGTGTGTGTGTGTGTGTGTGTGTGTGTGTGTGTGTGTGTGTTTCCAGCTGCCTGGGGACAGAGTCATGCTTTTAGACGTCTCACTCCACATACAGTCCCTATCGGCATCTTTGCCTTTGCGGATGATGTCATCCACCTAAGATTATGCCTCTGAAAGTGCTGGGTACAAGTAATCTCAAAAGCGTGTTCTGTAACTGCGTAATGCTGTAGTGTGATAAGGTAGTAAGGTGTATGTTCAACTCGTAGCCCTACCAAGTGTGTGTGTGTTTTTCTGGCTGCCTGGTGACAGCGTAATGCTTTTAGATCTCTCACTCCACATACATTCCTATCGGCGTCTTTGCCTTTGCGGATGATGTCATCCACCTAGAAATATGCCTCTGGGAGTGCTGTGTACCAGTAATCTCGATAGCATGTTCTGTAACTGTGTAATGCTGTAGTGTGATAAGGTAGTTAGGTGTATGTTCAACTCCCAGCCCTGCCCAGTGTGTGTGTGTGTGTGTGTGTGTGTGTGTGTGTGTGTGTTTCCAGCTGCCTGGGGACAAAGTAAAGCTTTTAGATGGCTCACTCCACATACATTCCCTATCGGTGTGTTTGCCTTTGCGGATGATGTCATCCACGTAGAAGTATGCCTCTGGGAGTGCTGTGTTCCAGTAATCGGAATAGCACATTCTGTAACTGTGTAATGCTGTAGTGTGATAAGGTAGATAGGTGTATATTCGACTCCCAGCCCTGCCCAGTGTGTGTCTGTGTGTGTGTTTCCAGCTGCCTGGGGACAGAGTAATGCTTTTAGACTGCTCACTCCCCATACATTCCCTATCGGCATCTTTGCCTTTGGGGATGATGTCATCCACCTAGATGTATGCCTGTGGGAGTGCAGTGATGCTGGAATTCGGTAGCACGTTCTGTTACTGCATAATGCTGTAGTGTGGTAGACTAGACAGGTAGGGGCTCAATTCCAAGGCATGGAAGGTGTGTGTGTTTGGCAGTTATACCATATGTGTTGGTATCTGTGGGCGGCTAGCTGTGGGATGTGTTCAGTGTGTTTTGTTGCTGACCTATATAGTGTCCACAGCCCGAATATTCTGCCAAGACACTGGGTTGTCAACACATACATTCGCCAATAGGTCTGGTGAGTAACTGTCAGCAGCCCTACTCTTACCCTTGATACGGTCTGATCCGAGTGATGCAACATAACACACGTGCCTTGATAGTAACAACACTACATGATGCAGGTGCCACATGTAGTTTCCTTTTCATTCCTGTCTAATGCATTGCTGTCATGTGGTCCGCTGTTGTGATATAATGTCTGTATGTATATATATATATATATATATATATATATATATATATATATATATCTATATATGTCTGGGGACATCAGCACTATTGAATGTTTGATTATGGGCTGACCATCATGTGTGTCCATACAGCCCACACACGTTCCATGCAGCTGGACAGATGTGGACCAAAACAGACAAATGATATATGATGGCCTATGGATATGCCCAATGAATGACCCCAACCCCCTAAGACACACACAGACGACAGCAGGCCAGGCAGTTTGATGTAGGTTGCGCAAGCTAGGATGTCCAACACCACTGTGCTGGTAATTAAAGCTGGGAACTGACGTACCCTGGTATCCCTCCAACCAGCAATTTAGGTAGGTCCACACACTGACATGGAGTACCCGGCATACCAGTACAGTAATGGCAGATGTGTACAACTGTTGGCTGTGCCCCCTGTCAAACTTACACATGTGAGAGTCATGTGTGCCACCCACGGTGCTGTGTAGGACTGTGGTTGTAGTTGGATGTCCCCCCACGCTATGCATACATGTAGCAACTGTCAGTGCCACATGACCATTAGCTACCCTGCAGACACAGCATGACACCTGTCTGTGTAGAACGGAGGGGTCAGCAACACAGTACTAACTATCTGGACATGTGACACATGCAATACAGTTGACCATACTTGGCATGCTCACACACATGACGGTATGATGGTAATGTCGGTCGACAACATGCGTAGCAGTCATACTGGGCATGCTCACACACTGAAACACAGGACGGCCAGGCATGCATGCACCAGTGGTCCGGACATATCTGCCATTACATTGCTATACTGTCGGATGTCTGCGCTGTATGGTGTGTGTGTGGTCTATTGTCTGTACATATGTCATGGTCTATTGTTAATTCACATGAGCTATGTGCGCAGGGTACTTCTACCATCACGTGTATAGGGCGGTTCTTTGTTTAAAGACAGGCCGATGCCTTTAGATACAGACTGGGTAAGGTACATTCCAGCAGGTGGGAGCAGTTGTGCGTGGGTTTGCACAGTGTTAAGCACTGCTGACCTCTGGTCACAGCACCTTATACATTTTTAGACTCCACATTTCTTTGACAGTGCACTACTGGCATACTGGTAGACAAACACGCTTATAGCCACTTGCTCACCAACATTTCCACTTACATTTGTCATTCATGCTGGGTGTGTGCGATCCCTTGTGATGCGTATTACATCGGACTACATGACTACAGTATCGGGTATGTGTAACCATTTTGCGACGGCAGGCATTCGACTGTACGGACTCGGCGGCCTGTCCAGTGATGTAATCATATTATATGCGTGTTCCTCATATGATCTGCTCCCATCTGCCTGATACATGGGAACCGATACTCTGCATTGCTGACATGTGACTTGAGTTTAACGCAGCTGTCCGCCGAGTCATGCTACAGCATACCTACTGCACGTTGTCCACCTTTCAGATTGCACGATGGGAGACTGTAGGAGTGACACCTTTCCCACTTTGCATGGGACAGTCCCTCATCATGCATATCTCATGTGACAATAGCAGAACTCTCCACCAATCGGGGACACATTTCTACAGAATCAGGGACAGGTCAAGAAAAATCAGGGACACTTTTACAAAAGTAGTGCTATTAACTTGAAACATTGACAGAATCAGAGCATATGACTTAATACACATATTCTGAGGTAACAGTTGTTTATAACTCTTACTTATTGTCATTAGTCAGTAAGTGAAGCTCACCACCTTTCCTTCAACAGCTACTAATTTTAGGAGGGATTAAGAGGGACAGAGTTAAACTTTCAGTGAAACTCAGGGACATACCTGACATTCAGGGATGGTTGAGTGGTATGAACAATACTCTAGCCATTGCAACTGTCCTGATTAGGGGACATTCTCATGTTGTACGTGTCTGTACTGGTTGCTTGTTACAGGTCTTGTATACCTGACACGTCGATATGTCATATGTAGTAGCATAAGCAACTTTACTGCTGCTAGACTATGCTTTGATTTGTTCTGATATGTATATTTCTGTACTATGCATGGCTGTAGGTATGTTCTGCCCTGGTACATCTAACATTTCTACAAAGCAGGTTCCACTTTAGCCATTCAGAATGGTGGCAGCCCTATAGACCCTATATGTAGAGCTATCACATGTGTCAAGGCAACACATACCCACAGCCAGTAGTAAACGGATGACTTCCACGGTTTGCATACATTAAGGTTATTCATGTAGCATTATAATTGATAATACTGTTTCCTATTACATGTAGCTGTTACTGATACAACAAATTGATGTCTGACACCACTACACACACTATATAGCCTCCATTCCCAAACTCACAGGCCATGTGCCATAACTGTCATTTTGCAGGACACAACTGCCCTGACGGGTGTGTCCCTCGCAGACGTACGGGTGTTGAACCTCTTCTATTATGCTATCATCTGCCTAAGGTGGTCAGCACATTATGCACTTTCCATCAGTAGCAGAACTCACATACCAATGGGTGTGAATGAACACTGTATCAGGAACAATGCATAACACCCTGTGGGACACATTTAGATGATTGGTTCTATTAACCAGACACATTCACAGTCACAGAGCATATGTATTCATTCACGTTTGTCGAGGTACATGCTGTTTATGACTCATACATGTTGTCATCTGTCATTACCTGTATTCTGCCACCTGTTCACCTAATATCATTAGTTCTGGCAGTGTTTAGTTGTACTTTGTTACATTCTGATACATAACTATGGACGTCCATGCTAATCAGGTACATGGCACTGTTTAGGTCTCTATGTATTCCCCCGATGGTTTACAGACTATCCGGTAGATGTGCTCTTCAGGTTTGGGAGGTGTAGGCGTATGCTATGCCCACATAGGAATATTAATGACTTCCATTGGGCGGGCCTACTACATCTCTGCCAACCAGCACCTGCACACTTAAGCCCATTAATGCATACCCATGGTCCACCTACCTGGCACCCCTCTCCAGCAGTCATGACAAATACTTACTGCGAACGCAGCTGGGGTATGAGCACACCCCTACACATTGCCCACTCTCCCCGTCTCGGGACACATGTTGTATGTTTTGTCAACCCATGTATTATCACACTTGCACAACCTACTGTTCCATGTACACCTACATCCTGCTCGTATTAATGTCAGCAGATTCACACGTACCCTGAATTTTTGGGGTCTCGCAAGGGACACCATTATCCATGTTTAAAGTGTAGACCTTACAGAACTCTCCCACTGGTACATTCCTACCGGTGTTTTGGACAGCGGCAGTGTATTGATCTGAATTGCCTGTCTGTATGTCTGTCTGGCCTAGCTGGGCGATGTGGGGGGTACAACGTTTATTTATTGGACCTCCCAGTCACATATGCCCGGGCTGTAAATATGTTACCCCTAATTGCTGTGAAGCAACCTATTTATGTACATGTGTATATCTACACTGACATATATATTTTGTTTTGTGTGGATGCGTATATATCAGTACCTGTTGTTTGTGTATATATATCTATCTATATATATCCGTAGTATATCCTTGTGTGTGTGTGTATATACATATATATATATATATATATATATATATATATATATATATATATATACATATATATATATATATATATATATATATATATATATATATATATATATATATATATATATCCTTATAAATATATATGTGTATGTAAATTCATATAGATATATGTATATATACGTTTTTATCTATATATACATCTGTGTGTCCGTTAACCTATACATTTCCCGGACATCGACACTTACACATGCATATTGGGTTTTATCTCTGCTTCAACAGCATACTATTGCCTTAGTCATTATGACACCGACACTTCACTCCGGTGAACTTGTGCTCAGTATATTGCACATTATACGGTGGACAGATGTCGCACGTTTTTCAGTCTGGGGTGCCACTGCTAACTGGGATGTGATACAGTGTCATTTGACCTATTACTCGTATGTGCAGCCTATTATTCCTGCTACTGTGTTTGTTTCTGTGCAGATTCATATTATTACTGTTGATAAGATGTGTGTTTGTGTTACTGTAACTGTATGTCAACATATTGTTGTCTTCATGTAGTTGTGTCTTTCTGCCTTTCCTGGTTTGGGGATGTCACAGCAGAACTCCATTCCGTTCATGGGTGGCGTAAAGGTTTTATGTGCCGGGCTGCCAGCCCTGACGCACAACGTCCGACAACGATACGCCCATTCATGCATGTCTCCATGCAAACAACGCTCTATCTGGGAATCGCACCTACGTACTAGCTGACCTCCACGGGCTGCTCCATTGCACCTGGTGCAACATACCCTAGCACTCCTGTGTCCATAATTGCATATCCATAGTTTCTCCTGCACACCCGTGTTGAGTTTCCACGCATAACAGCCATTATACACCTGATATTGCAGCCATGAAACACCTTTACACATTGCTCTCTCATGAGCGTTGGGGCCCTACACACATTTTCTACTGCCTCATGTATTCACAGGCTCACCATCCATTAATATTTGCACATACGTGCGTTTCCTGGTGTTATGGATTACGAACGATTTGCGGGTTACAAGTGTAGGTGGTCAGAACATGTACTACATTCCGTCTGTTTACAATGTTGATGTAGCACTTCAACGATGTTATGGCCACTGGTATAACCCTGCCTCTGGTGTGAAGAGCGGTGCTCTACTCACACTTGTGCAGCTTTATGTGACATGCGCTGCGAGCACTTCATAATTCCTTACTTGCTTTGGATTCCCTTCAAAATCCTTATGTTAGCTTTCATCTTTCGGCATTCCTTACATATCTATATATATATATATATATATATATATATATATATATATATATATATATATATGTATATATATATATATATATATATATATATATATATATATATATATATATATAAATATATATATATATATATGTGTATATATATATATATATATATATATATATATGTATATATAGATAAATATGTAGATCTATAATTGCATATTTCTGTTATGTCTGTAGATATTTATCTATACACACATCTATCTATCTATATATATAAAAGCTACAGCTGTACAAGACAACATACATTTGCTATGCTAATAGCTGCGTACACCCGCGCAGGCGCACTTGCATCTACTTATTCTGAGTTACATATGTTTACAGGCACTTCTTTGGGATTACATGTTCCTTATGAAAGTACTACTTTGATGGAATCCGGTTAACGGACCCATGCGAACGTGGTCACCTTTACATGTATAAATGTTGGCTTTACAGCACAGAGGCATTCACTCCACAATTAATATGTGCTATAGTTGTACTTGAACCAGGAATGCCTTTACGTTGGGCGGATGCTGTAACCACTACACTATTGGTGTTCTGGCTCATTTATATGTATACCCATGGTTCATAGCTACTCTGACATACGCCTCATCGCTTCCCTTACACAGCAGGCATCCATTCTCCTGCTGGAAAAACCTCAGTACTACAATTAGGACATTCCCTGTTTCCTACCACAGTGGACCCGTGCTGCAAGTCTACTCACTCCAAGTATATTCAGAACTCCTACGCTTATAGTCCTCGCACATATGCATCTTTGATTTTCAGGGTGTTCATGTGCTGGTTTGGGTTTAGGCTCGGCCGACTGGTGATTAGAACTTCCCTGGCGCTGTTCAAAGATCAGACATAGCACATGGACAGAGTTAGTCCAGATTTTAACATTCTACCTGTGTTTACAGACGCAGGTGTTTGGGCACCTCTGACCACATTATTGGGTCAGTGCTACATAATTTAGGGCGGTGAGTGGGTCCACTACATAATGCAGGTTGGGGGGTGGTTTCCACGTGTTTGCCTTGCCATTTGACTATTTCATTCATTTATAGATACAATGAATATTATTCTGGACATCTGTTATAAATTCACTACAGGTATGCAATAGTCCTGTCAACAGATGTGACAGTTGGTTGGTGTACTTATGTGCATGGACCTCTGTGATACTCGGGGACTCATTTCTACAGTGACAAGGCTATGACAACTCAGGGACAATCACGGACACTTCTACCATATTAGTACTATTACCTTGGAACGTGTTGACAGATTCGTAATACTACTAATTTTCTGCAGTTAAATGCGTCTATTACTCTTCATTGTTGTAAATAGTCATTCTCATTCAACACCTTTCCCCCAAAGGTCACTGGCTTTGTGAGTGGTTAAGAGGCTGGCCAGTTATTGTGTGAATACTCTGACCATTGGTAGCGTTGACATTGTCATATGTACAGGTTGGGATGTATTCTGGGGACTAGGGTTGCCATCATTTCAAATGGCCAAGATAGGACATTTTCGGAACACATATCAGATTTTACAAGCCGACACATACCCACGGACAGTACAAAGGATAGAACTTTACTTATTTGCCTACATAAAAGCCTATTGTTGCAACGGTTTAGTTGCTTATTCTGTTTCTTGTAACATTTAGGTATTTTAGATACTAAAATAAATATTTTCTGCAACTATTACATAACATATGGGACATAATTATGTCCTACAATCCCAGGACATTTGTTTGGGGCTGTCAAAAATAGTAGAGAATCATCAGACAACCGATGTACAATATTCAATTGGAATGAGAAGTGTACTAATTGGTTCTCTGCTGGAGTAGCAGATGCATGGAATAGACTACCAAATTACAATAAAGTATTAATTTAAATATTTTCAAGAACAACCTGAACACTTATTATGTGAATAACTGTTTTGGTATATTGGCAGACTAAAAGGGCATTATTACCCATGCCTGAAATATTTGTATGTATGTATGTATGCAACATTATAGATCGACTTGTTAAAGAAGGACCTGAACTTTACAGCCATAACAGAAAATGCATATGTGCATGTCCATAAAATGTATATTTTCCACTCAAGAGAGAGATAAAAAGTTATCTTATGAATACAGTTATCATTTCCAGCAAGAAGAAAGAAGATGGAGGACACCGTGCTCCATTAAGAAGTTTTGCCTTGATGTCTTTATCCTTTATACATTTACAAAGGTTCATATACCAGACAGCAATGTCTGTACTTCTTGGTTGAAAAAAATACACTGCTACATTCCAACCATGACATTGAACACATTCACATACGTACATTTACAGAGATTTCATTTGACAGTAATGAAAACTCTCTCTCTCTATCTCCAGTGTCTATCACATCTTCAGCTGTGTTTGCAGTTATGGGGGAGTATCAGTATTTGTCAAGGATGTCATCAACTCATGACAAATTCCTCAGGATACCACATTTGGACTCCATGATGTCCAAACCATCATAAACAATATCCTCTACAATTTTATTGCTAGCTATAGGACAATTTCTATATGACCCCTTCTGAACAATTTTTCCCCAACATCTTTTGAATGGGAGACTTCAATGATCCATAAATATACTGGCTGCCCTATACTGCTAATGGTTGGCATTGTCAATGCTTCCTTGACATTACAAGTACTAATTCTCTTTAAGATAGTTAACCATCCTACAAGTATGACACTCGATATGTTTGTCCCAGTCCTCAAAAATGTGACCACTGCTTGCACATAATTTACAGTCCTACAAGTATGGCCCTCGATATCTTTGATCTAGTCCTCACAGGTGTGACCATTGCTTCCACTTCTCCATATGTAGCATCCATCATTGTTTAATCAGGCTAAATTAGTGACAGTTTCCATTAAAGCTAGTGTTACTTCCCCTTTAAATACCTCTATGTTTAGGAACTTCACAAAATCAAACTTTCTTCAGTTATTTGATGAACTAAATAAATTCCTTTGCTATCCTTCTCCTCTGCCTCTACTTCGTCTTGAATAGTTATGTTAATAAGGCAGTCCCCTTCCACATGAAATATACTGAGATATTTAAAAAAAATGCTACTATGGAACACCCATATAAGCAAATTATATAACAAGAGAAATAAATTCCTTAATGCTTATAAGAAACCTTATTCTTACTACTTTAAGAGGACATTTGAGCAAACTAGCAAAGAACTTAAGGAAAATCTCAGGAAGCTCAAAGTGGATTATGATTCTAACATAGACACAATTACTAAAATAATGACATCTCTTTCTTTAAATATTTCAGAAAGTTAAGAAATAACGTGCAACAAGATTTCAAGCTAGTCCACAACAATACTTGCATGTTGATTCAAAGGAAACAACTAATGTCCTAGCTGACAAATGCAGTGCAAATTTTCCTCCACCCATAGTTATAGCTAGGCTATAGATTCCAAAATCCCAGCTACTGCCTGTAATTAAAATGGCACAAGTACAGAATTAGGTATGTACTAAATTCTTAATAGCGAAGAAAACATTTAGACTATCAAATGACTATTTTTGGATCAACATTCATATTTTCAGACCTGATTCACTACTGCACATGATGTTCAGATTTTTAGAGATATGCCCCTGTTTTCAGGCTTGATTTAAGCATTCACTCAGTTTTCTGAATCCCCCTCACCACAGGTGATTTTTGAAACAGTCTAGTATACAGAAGACCAGACTACATGGCCAGCATGGCAGTGGCTCTGATAATTTATAGAAAGATGAAATATATCTTACATCTCCCTTTTTGGAAACAAAAAAATTGGCCTTTCATGATAGAATTTTGCAATGCAGTTAATTAAGGTCTACAGATTTTATATTGTCTCTTAGATAATGTTCCTATAGTTTTCCAACATTTTTTCTCTCTATTTGTTTAATGCATTTCTGAGTAGTAACCCACATTCTTGTTGGAAGCAAGAAGAATTATGTGATAAGGGGCATAAAGACTTTATGTAAATTAGATGTATTGTTTTTTCAGATGAATTTTCCTACTTTTCAAGGGACTTTGTTCTTATTTTTAGCATTTGCAGGTTGACAGGTATCTCAATAATATAAAATAAAAGTGGGTCAAACCCAGCCCCTGGTAAATATAGGCCCATTACCCTCAAAAGTCTCATATGTAAAGTTATGGAATGCATCATCTCAGATTGCATTAATCTGGACATTAAAAATCTTTTAACCTGAGCTCTCATCAGTTTGGCTTTGTCAAAGAAAGGTCTTATCTCTTTATCCTCATAAATTTCTTTGAAAAGGTCACTGAAGCAGTGGACAGCAGTTATGCAGTACACAATGTATATTTGGGCCTGTCCAAAGTTTTTGATACTACTCCCAATGCAGGCAAAATTGACATATGTGTAAACCTGAATATAAATCTTTATGTTGAGCAATGAATATTTAACTAGTTGTCTGGCAGAACCCATGCATTTAGAGTTACAAGTGTCATGTTTTAAAGCAAAAAAAGTACCACAGGACTCAGTGCTGGGCTTTCATTTATTTGATATATATTTCTCAGGCTTTCAGGCCAACACTCCTTCCCTATGGTTATTTAAGTTTGCAGATGACTGTAAATTGGGTGTTATTTGATCATCTACTGATGTACACAGTTGCTCCAGAATGGGTTAGACCATGTTAACAATAAGAACAAGTACAACAGTCTCAAATTATATATGAAGAAATGTAACAGTTTTCATTAGTAAACAAAAAATGTTCATATAATGAATAGCTGACACAACCTTCCAATCATATACTTTCATAAGGAATCTAGGCACTCTTGTTGACTATTCCTTAACATTTGACCATCATGTCTACAGTAGTTCGGAAAAACTCCTATTTGGTTCATTTAATCTCCAAAGGCATTTCCTCTAGATCCAAAGAAGTCAACTTCAGTTTGCAAATATCTCATCAGACCCATTATTATTGAATATAATTTTGGCATGTATTTGGTCCAAACATATCCCTCAGCCTGAGTAACCTCAGAGATGGTATGACTGAAAAGATCAGTGGACTCAAAAATATTAGTTATTATGACAGACAGGCAGCCCGCTCTCTCTGTACTCAGTCTCTTATAGAGTCCTCGCTAAAGATCTGTGTCTAGCTTTTTCAAGCTATGAAAGATCCCTCTTTGACCTCCAATCCCGTTACAGAGAAATGGTACCTGAAATATCCAGTTAAAGAAGCAAAATCTTCATCAACAGATAAATAAGACACGCTGGCATGCTAGTTGCATTTACAAACATATTCCCCACCACTGGAACAAATGTCCAGTACATGTCAAGCAGAGTAGTACCAGCACCTTTATGTCAAACCTAGAGAATTGGATGGGCAGCTTCCAGCTCTTTCTCCTCATCTATCTTGTCTTGCCCTTCTTGGTTATTTGTTTAGGCTTGAAAGGGTCAGCAGACTGTTTGTATAGTACTCACCTATGAATCTATGAAAATATTGGTCTAGCAATGACAGGATTCATTAGAGTCCATCATTCTTACACTAGCCATTTAAAAAATGTTTCTTTTTATTTTTTATTTCCTTAGATTCATCTAAAATTGACAATACCCTACCTTATTGCTGCTGTAGTTGCATCACTGCCTGCAGTCTGTGAAATATTCCTGAGAAATGTGATTACCGAAGAGACCTTGACTCAGCAAATGCAGCTATGCAGCTCAATGGGATGGTCTAGGCTAATCATCACATACCAATGATTGTAGAATCAGTGCATCACATACATCCTGTTTGAATGGGTTCTAATATATGGAAATGGAAGAAGTTTACCAAGTTATTGATTAACTAAAGCAATAAACCCACCTCACTGCCCATTTTTTTTGTTCAAGCCATAACATCACAAGATTTATGTGGTCCCATGCCTTTCCACTTATTAAGAAAAGCAATAAACATAGGCCAAATAAATATTTCTAAGAATTATTATTATTATTATTATTATTATTATTATTATTATTATTATTATTATTATTAATACTGTTATTATTGTTGCACAAAATTCCTAGAATACTTACCTGCCATTAGTGATTTATCTGTCTGGAAATGTTTTATACACATTAAAGAGAGGTAAGGCTTGGATATGAAGTTTATTTCTGCTGGGAGCTCTTTGATAAGTACAGCATTAGGAAACACTGGGACAAAAGAAACAACAGTGTCAATAAGCCACATCTTATCTATACAGAAAGCTTTTTACCTCAGTCAATTAACTACTCATTTCACACTGCGTATTTAATTGCTCATTTAATTGCTTCATGAACAACTCTAAATAATTAACTGATATGATGTTCTGAGGCAGTTAAGATGCAATGAACTAAAAAGGGAAAAATGCCATGCAGATCCACTGACAGAACACATTTGAACTCAAAGGTGATTTCATCCCTTTTACTGGAAGAGCCCTGATTCTGCAGTACAGCTACTCAAACTTTCAGACTAACAGGTATATTTCATTTGGAGAACTTGGACTATAATTTGTCTCTCTCTCATATATCTGGGATTGATGAACTTCTTACTACTATAGTTGATATTTGCTTTACCCCTGTGTGATATGTGACTACTTCCTACTCCATGATAAGAAAAACATAACTATGACTGGATTGCACCATAACTTTTTAAGCTTTTTTATAAATGCATTACAAAGGAGACATGCTACTGACATCATGACCGGCAGGCCGATAATCAAGGCCTTCATTATGTTGGAGCCTTCAGCTTGTGCTGATCATTGTAAAAGTCTAGTTAGTGTGCTCCTGGTTCCAGTGGATGCAAAGGGATCTTATTAAGGACATGGAAGTTAGAGTTGTGCTACTACTGGACTGCTAAAATGGAAATAGACAAATCTTTGGCAGCAAATATTGGCTTAATAAGTAGGAAGATTCTTTTCTAGATTCTACTGAAAGACGAAGTGTCTTTCAACACAACTCAAAAAGAAGCAAGAAAAATGGCAGCTGCACATCAACAGGCACAAAAAAATATGTGCAGAGGATTCCCACTGTATCTAGAAAATGGTGTCAGGAGTTTGGTTAAAATAATCCACTTTGATATTATTTTACATAATGGTACAAGGTTTTAGGCACTTCCATACCATCTATTTCAGAGATTTTATCAGAGCTAAATAAAAACAAGCAGAACCTCAATAAATACCATTCCCTCAAACATACTAAGCTGTTTTATCAGTCAAATATGTTAACTGATTAAATAATCCATCTATCAAATGAAACAACTCATTACAAACATCAGATGGTATGAAAATTAAATAAATACAAGACAGGACAAAGATAAGCCCCTATATTAAATATATGTAAAAATGTACACAGTATATATATAACAATGTATAAATATGAATGTCCATGGCAGGGCTAGCC